>NW_010555367.1:126017-153517 GCF_000687285.1 Phaethon lepturus | reverse complement strand
AAGTAATTTGATTGCCTCTTCTCTATCACGGGGTAGAAGCCACGAAGCACAGAACATACACCAGGTTTCTCCAGCCTTTTTATAGATGTAGGGCAACACGACAAAACACAAGATGCAGTCGATGTGTTGTTTCTGTCCCAAAACCAAACTTCTTCACAAGATCAAGCTTTTCAGTATGGCCAGGAACCACCTAAAATACTCCCTAGAGACTGACAAATTTCTCCTGGCCCACTGGCAAAACCTAAGCCCAGTAAGCACCCTACTGCCTATCTTGGCCAGTATGTACAAGAGTAGGGTGGGAAAGATACTTTCCTCTACCCTCTTCAACCAGTGCACCATATGAGGCAGGACAGAATTTTTATCCTTCCAGTGTAAACTATAATACCTGGTTTAAAATTATATTACAAGCCATTAATACAAATGGAGGGTTTGGGAGGATTTTATAACCCACAAGAGATGACACTCATAGGTTATGATGTCATTCAAACCACTTGATAATATACTATACTAGCTTGCAATATTCCAAAAGCAGCTATTAAACTAAATATAGATGAGGAACATGTTGCTACAACAACACAAAATATTATGAACAGCAGTTCTCAGAAATATATAGCTGCAAACTTGATTTTTATTTATTTGTTTAGTCACTTTTTTCACATGGGGTAAAACCAACTGCTTCAGTCCTCCAGAGGTGCTTACACTATGGACTGAATTTAAAATCACCACAGTGAAAAAAAAATAAAAGGCCAACCAAACACTGAGGTAATCCTAGGGAAAAAAAAAAAAATTGATGTATGTAAACCACAACACTCCTAGACAGAAATAAATCAGTCATGGCCATTTAAGGTAATTCAGTTGCATTACCTTTCTTTTCATACCAAACTTAAGAGCAATAAAAAGAGAAAATGTAAATACTAGTTCCTACACTTTTGTAAGTCACTATTATCAAAACAGAGTGCTTTAATTATATTTCGAGACTAGGGTATGGGCTGGGTGACAAGATTTACTGGAGGTCAATGTGAGCAATAACCATTTTTCTTCTCAATGAAAAATAATACCATCAACGGGAGTTGTTAAGAACTATTAAAATTGCTGAATTGAAATGCTTCTGCAGGATACTTAATCAGAGACGTTTGGTCATTCTGGTTCAAGGTAAAGACATAAAACAGTTACTAGAGTCATGATGATGATGATTTTGATTATTTTATATTATTATTTACATTTAAAACTGCCCTGTTGTCAGCCCTATATTACAAAGGGGTGGATCTTAGCCAAATACATCCTTCTGCTAAAGGGTGTAATGTTTTGGGGAAACAACCCGAGAAGGCTGTGCCTCTATGCTTTCCTTGACTTTACAGAAAAGGGGAACAAAACCATTTCAAGTGGTGTGTCACAAGGGAAGGATCCCTACCAAACAGAAGATGACTCCAGTGGAGTCAGATCTCAGAGTATCAAGCAAAATAAGGGTCCCCTCAGGGCTAGATATCAAGCCCATGGTTGGAGTCAGGAGGACGGATCCCATTTTCAGCAGTGGGCTTTCCAGTAGGCACAAAAACTCATCTTCCAAATCCAGCAAAACTCCTCCTCAGTCACGTGCGTCACACAGGGGATTTCAAGAGCACCATTTGACCCAGAGTCTCGAATAGGAGTATTGCCCAAGTAAGACAAGAACGTGGAGTATTTAGCTGGGCCCTACATCACCAGGGTTTGGTGTCTTGGAACCAGTGTGGAACAAAACGAAATCTACCTTTGCAGCTGAACGTGGCAGCCTGACATGAACTGGCCAAAGCAGGGCACTGTGATGCATTATTTATGGTTGAGCTGAATATTTTCCCTTACAGTTAAACATTTGAACATGTTTTAATACAAATGTAATAGATTGTTTTCTCATGAGCTGCTGTTTAAAGACTCATTTATAATAAATATTTATAAGTATTTATAAATAAAATATTAATTGCTTAAAATGACATTTTAATGTGGTGCTATGTGTCCAAGGAACACTGGTCTACATAATGGGATCTCAGTTTGGGATTCATGAACTCAGAGGCAGTAACAGCAAGCAGTGAGAGTGCTATGAATAATCCCTGTGTCAAGAACCTTCAACACGAGTTGACTAAAAGTAGTAAGTAAAGAGGCTACACCAAGGGACAGTATTCCCCGATCTCTAAAGCTATAGAAATGAGTAATGACAGTGATCTGGATAGAGAATTGTACTTAAGAGATTCATGGCTTCATAGTTCTACTACGGCTGGTAGAAGTACAAGTCGGGGTTCTGGTGCCAATGAGAGGAGAAAGAACCATTGAAACCAAGAGATTAGCTAACACCCTTTGTTTTCTGTTCATGACGGTGCATCAACATCTTTTGGGAGAAACAGAACAGTTCAAGAATTAGAGTCTGAATACAAAGGGCCCAGCAGCTTACTACTGACTTCCCATCAAGACCGCCCTATATTTTGTCATGCCACAGAGTGGCAGGCATGTCCCAACCCAAAGCAGCTATAGGTTGAGCAGGGACTGAGTGAAACACTTGGTAGGTTCCTTGAGAGAAAAAGGAAACTCCAAATATTATTATTACTTCACTTAAATGTGTATATCATCAGTAGTGTTCTTCAGAAGCACTCACCGTTTGGCTAAATCCGCTTTCCATGTCATGAGAGCAGACAGTTGGTATTTCAAATGTAGTTATTAACTGAACCCTATAAAATACACTTCTCTATCTAGGAAAAAGCTTCATGTGCAGACAAGCACATCATATCTCAGTACCACTAGTTTTCATCAACAAAATATCCTGGAGGCCTTCACCTTACTATTTCACCTCTGGGCTGCTCAAAAGAATTAACCCTATGTACACTGTCTGCCAAAAAGAAACCAAAAACACATTTTCATTTCTTTTGTTCCATCTTAGTCGTAAGTGTTCAGCACAGGCTGTATGCTGGGTCAGAAAGAATTATGGCCACACAATACTCATGACAGCTGGAGGAAAGCACTGTGTTTGGATACAAATGACAAGTGTGGTAAGGTCCACAACACACCTTCAAAGGGTGCCAGTGTCAATTACCTCCAAGCCTCTCCAACAGCTTCTGACAGGGCAGTGAGAAAGTACCATATTTAATCTACTTAAAGCTAGACTGGACAAAGCGCTAGAGAATATATATGGGGGAAAAAATCTGCGTAGGCAAGGGCAGGGATGAGATGATCTAATGCAGAAGAACTTTGCTGTCTCTGATTTTTATGATATATATATTCTTTGATATATCTGCACATATGATTGGTCTAAGGAACAACTGTGAACACTTCTTTGGATATAACAGACCAACAGTATGATGTGTGATGAAGTTCATTGCATAGAAGGGGTACACACAAACTGAAATAAGGAGACAACTATTAAAACAAATAAATAATTGCACAGCTCCTATTTGAGAACCTGAGGGGCAGGTATTTCTGGAAAAGTTCTTCATCTTGAATGAATGCCTTTACACGGGACATTCTTGGTGGAATAAAATAAGAGAACCACACAGAGATCCCAATATTTGGGGTCATTATTTGAGGTCATTATTTGGGGTCAAACTTTCCAAGCAGACAGCCAAAACACAATCCATCATCATGACCCATTTGCCTTTAATAAACACCTGAAACGGCAGACAGGCCTTCTCAACAGCCTGTTGGAGCAAAAGGGCCAACTGAGAGGGGCAGCTTATGGGATGCTGGTGAAGGATGTGAGTCACTATGTTGAAGTCAGCGCAATGACTCACATCTTTCTAAGCTGGTCATAGATCTAAATACCTTGTTGAACCAGTGGCCACATACGGAGGCATAGGATTTGTCAAAGCAAATGTCAAACTGACAGATGCCAAAGATGATTTTGAGAATTCCACCTTTCAGACTACTTTGCTTCACAGTGTAAGCCAGCCATTGATTCCAGTAGGCCTTATACCTGAACTGAACGTGGCCTGACAGCAGCTAAAATTTTTGCTAAAGACTTTTTGAAGTCTGCTGTGTTGCTGGAAGGCCTGGTGATATATACAAGCTGGCAATTAGCTTTTGGGGTAACTAGATCAGTTAAATGCCACTTACTGAGTAGTAAGATCTTACATCACATATTGCTGCCTCACAAAGCTATTACTAGTGACAAGAAACCACATCATTACACGTGGTCATCTGCAAACCTCAGGAAGGATCTCTGGGAGGAGGAAGCTGTATACAGTATACAGAAGTATCAATGAGCACATGCTGAATAATTTCACTCCTTTTACGTACGTCATGCCTGCTTTCTGCAGTCAGGAATTCTCTCACTTCTTTACAGTATGCAAAAAGGAATTTTGTTAATGTCTTGTGCTTGTTGAAGGGATGTGATTAGCATACAGATAGTTGATATTCAGAGGCATTAATATTTAATCAAACCGGGAAAATAAACCAGAGCAAAACACACTTAACTCCCAATTATCACCATCCTTTTCAGACATCTCTTAACTCTAAAGTTGGCACACCTGAAGCAGGTAGGGCTTTCACCCCAGAGACGGAGGTGAGGATACTTGGCTGCCCCCACCCTCCCACCTCCTCTCCACAAGCAGCACCATAATTGCAGACTGACACCACTAACGCACATGGTTGCTCCTCACAACACAATTTTCAGGGCGGCACACACAGATACTGGGTAACAGATGTGTTTGAAATAGGTGATTCAACATATGCAGAAAAAATATTTTTAAAAACCCACTAGTTCTAATCTTTAATTACCTGATTTTATATAAAGCTATTTTAATGTCGTGATAACTTTTGTCAAGCTATAGAGAATATGCTTCAAGAACTGACCCGTTTAGAAATTCCACACAGAATTTTCCTTTGCTATCTCCACTTGATATATATTGTCTTTGTGATACTTCCCCTGAAACCCAGACTAGCTAAAGCAAACTCACTCTGACAGAAGGATTTTTGAAGCTGTTATTTTAATCTTAAGGTTTACATACCTGTCAGAGGATAGCACGTTCATAGCCTTTACTATTGTTCACAGATTCTTTTTTCCAAAGCCTATGCATAGGTCTCCAGGGTTCTTGCTCCTCAAAGTAAATTATCTCTGAGTGTTTAAGTTCACCTCCAGCTCCGTATTTTTTACTTTTCATATGCCTTTTTCTTTGTGGTTTTCTTCCTTTCTTTTCCTTATTTTCAAGTCCTGACCAGGACCCTTAAAGGGAAGAAGAAAGATACTTAGATACCATGGTGATGGGTGACCGTATAAAAACACTGATAAATAGACAAAGGTATTGTAATGTTTCCTTCACACTGTTTGACTGTGCTACAGCTGGGTGAAAACATTTGTTCTATAAATAAAAGAAAACCTTTCAAACATTACTTTGGCCCCAGTGTTGTTCCCAGTGATGTAGCTGAGGCTAGGATCTGTGTCCTCATGGGCCCTTCACCTAGTCAATGACTACAGATGAACTAGTTAATGGAGAGGCAACAATACAGCTGGTTGACTGACTCTTTCACACGATAGACCATGTAGTGCAAAGACTAGGAGCTTTGGTTTAGGCAAATTATTTGGGGTTTCAAAACTGTAACTCCACTCTTTACTCTCTCCAGACCTTGAATGTGGTGATTTCTTATCATCATTAAAATACATTTCAAAGAATTTTTAGTGCTTTAGTTGGGACTGTTTTTGTGACAGCAAAAAGAAGAGTTTTCAGAAAACAAAGGAAAAGCAGTAAGAATTCGTTTAAAAGAGGAAAAAACTACGTTTAAATTTTATACTATGTTTAAACTATGTTTAAAAGTTTACTAGTTTAAACAAAGTTCAAGCAAAGATGTTTAAGTTCAACACCAATGGTAATGATACAAGTATTTTCTGAATTGAGCTTGTAATATAGTACAAGGACCTTAAAGATTATTTAAGAACCCATGGGTTGATTCTGCCAAGAAGCCTTTAGAAATCTTACATATATAAATAACAACTTTTTGTTCATGCAAATGAAGATGATTTTTAGCAGACAATCTTCCTCTTTCTTTTAAAGACCTCATACAAATTAGCAAAATCTGTAGAAGCCATTATTTTTCTGGGGCCAAGAACAGAATACTGCAGCTCTTGTGCTTTGGAAAATAATTCATCTGCATTGCCCACTCGGAGCACTGGAGAAGGCAGCATGGGAGCAGCCAGAACAGGGCATCTAGAGGTACGGTTTGTGACAGCCTAGAGAAGGCAAAAAGGAGGGGTAAAAAGGGTGACAAAAAGAACAAGACAGAGAAGCAGCAGAAGCTGAAGGAAAAGGCCAAGCCTGTTTTCTCTGAGAAAAATCCAGACAGTCCAATGCAGAGGGAATGCAGCAGGGCTATTCTGCAATGTCTGGAGGTAAGGAGATGAGCCAAATAACAGCCTTGTGAAACACAACTAGAAATTCAGCCACAGACAGCATTGATTTTTTTTTTTCCTCCTTCCCCTAACCCCCAGCACAGAAGATATATGTGTTTAGATCAACTCATGCCCTTATTGAGTCTTGAGCAGAGAAGGGTCTGACTCAAGCACTTTTCATGCAATCTGCAGGATTCCTGCACACACTTTGGGCATATTACTGGGATAAATTAAGACCCAGCCTCTGCCCTTAACCTATAAGACAATTCACCCCCATTGTATTAAGTGGTTTAAAAAAAAAAAAAAAGAAAAGATCCAACAGACTTGCAACAAATCTTTCTAACCGCTAGGTTAACACTGCGTGTGATGTTTGTATGACAGATCATGACGGGAGGTGACAGACTTTCAGACCTTGGCCGAGAAGTAAGATCAGCTGGAGGTAGATGATTTCTGTCAATAGGTGAGCTTCACGCAGCCAAAAGAGTGATGACCTGAAGCTATGGAAGGATTTTTATTTTCTTCTATTGTATCTCTGTGTGTACATGTTCAAGTATTTTTTTTAATCCACAAAGTAGCAGAAAGTGTGAACTACAAATGCCTTCGATTTGCTGGAGGAGACGGAAAAACTGATTATGTGGAATTTACTGCCCAAGATACAGTGTTCTTCTTGACCTAGTCCTGTCTTCATCTTTCATCTCATACACACTACAACGACTCCTGCCTCTGCTCCACACACAGCGCCAGTCTCCACCGCCCATTTGTCAAACCTTCCAATGAGCACCTTCTGTGTCATGCCAGCTCCTCGGCACTGGGTGAGTTCCCTGTAAAAATTCACAAGGTCAGTGGCTATATTACCTTGCTTTACATCCCTCCTTAAAATCAACCCATGATGTGGCCCTTGGGCAGTGCAGGACATGGCAGAGCAGCTGGTGTGCTAAGATGCCTGCTGAGGGCACGGGCTGAGCTCTGCTGTCATCCCTCTGCACTCCTCCACTTGCTCAACATTCACCAACACTCACTTTTGGGCCCGCTTTATGGACAGCCCAGGTTGGGTGCATGCCAGCTTTGGGGACGTTCCTCAACTACATGCTTCCCTTTGCTGCAACAGGGCAATTCCTGATGTACACACTGGCGCAGAAGAAAAATAGAGAATCAGGGCTGTTACACCTGTTACTCCACTGGCACCCTTATTATCATGCCATGGTGAACTTTTCCTCTGGAGTCAGTTTCTACTCTTCTTTTAGGCTGTTACAACCCTGCTTTTCTCATAACACCTTCTCAGTTCAACAAACGCAATTTCAATTCAATGAGCAGAATGCAGGAGAGAGGCCTATGCATAATGTTCATTATATGCAAAAATTAGCTTGCCCCCACAAATCCAGCGTATAGCAAATGACTCATCTGGAAGGCCTGGGCTCAACTGACGACACATAAAGACTAAACTGTATTAAGGTTAATGAACTTCAGGATGATGATTTATACTAAAGAGAACGTAGCACTTTATGGCAGCTGAGACAACGTTCACTCCTTTTCATTACTTTTCTGAGGATAACCTGCATTAAAAAAAATAGTCTGACACAAAGAGCTGTTGACAAGCATACAAAATGGAGTATAAATACTACCTACTATCTGTAGCTACACCCAGGAGACCTTTGCAGAGTGTTTGAATATCCTCTACTCTTTATTCACCATAATAAGCAAACTGTGCTCTTTTAAGCCAAAAGTGCAGCTGAACTTGTGGAAAGACACCCTTTGTGTACTGCTGCCAAAGCCAGAATGCCAGCTTCTTCCCCATGTTAAACATGCATCATTGATGCTGATGAACTGTCCAGAAACACTGTTAAACCTTCAAAAAAAAAGTAAGGGTTTAAAATTCTCTCTATAGATGCAACATGTTCCAAGAGCTAATTAATTGCTGCTGCTACTTACCGAAGGAAAGAGCCAAGAGCCATGTGTTTGTGCTATTCATGTTTCTGATAGAAACATCTGATTTTGTTGTTGTTGATGAGAAAATGCTTAGGAAAGGGCATCAGAGCACTTTTCAGCACGGCTGACAATATGGCTCCCTATTTGTTTGTTCTTTTACCTGCTACCTGCTGAAAACCGGCATACGTTCTGCATGGAGCTACGCAAGCCCTCCCTGTCTGTACAGCAAACACCCTTCCTTAAAGATTATGTTTTGACTGTGCCTTCTCACACTCTTTTGTGTATGTTTGAGAGGAGATTAAAAAAAAAAAAAGTTTTCTGTGAGGAATATTTTTGCAAATACTGGATTGAAGACTGCTCAGAAAAACCCAAAACCCCCCACAGATTTTACACGTGTAAGAAATAAGCACAACCAAAACACATGCTGCCAGGCTTTCCTGTCACATGCGCCACGGTCGCAGCCCCCAAACACCAATTCTGATCTGCTGCCGCGCTCTTCTGACATTACAACAGTCTCCTTTTTCCTGGTTAGTGTTCAAGAACTGCAGCACTAATTCCTCCTGGTCGCAGTGCCAATGACTATACTGGAACTAGTCCATGGAATGAAGTGAATCCCATCTATTTTTTTTAGGCATTAAAATCCTAACATTGATCTTTCCAAATATCAGCCTGGGTTTCCAGAAGATGAATAGCTACCTTCAGGCCGTGTTGGTCCAGCAGAGTCTCTCTGACCTTTGGACTTGCCTCCCCCACAATAGGGACAACCAAGGGCAAACACTAAGGGCAACAGCCAATGATTCAGGATGTCCTCTAGCAGTGATCTTATACTCTGTAAACAAATGACATTATTAACATGCCCAGTAGAGGCTTGGTTTTGGCTCGTTCTCATTCTTATTTGAATTAATTTCCAAATAAGACCATTTATGACCTTTATCTGAAGCAGCATTATGCAAGCCAATACTTGTGCAGGCCAGTGTCTGTGTTCCAGGGTAGAAGACACCAGGACCTAAAAGGAAGAAAGTAGGTTTCTGCTCCAAAACAAAGTGAAACCAGGAAATGCCTTTAGACAAATAAATCACAATTTCAAGTCAACTGCTTCAGGAAAGGGGGGAGTTTCCATGGCAGAGGAAGAGGTCCTCTTCCTCTGAAGCCAGAAAAACCTCTAAATCTGGCTTACCCAGAGCAGGGTTTTGCCACTGCTTTTTCTGGCGACACGGAGATGCAAATGAAACAACAGTTGTAACAAAGGCTGGAAAGACTCTCAAACAGCAAGTGACTGTCACAAAAGTGACTGTCAGCTTAGTCAAGACTTAAATATTTTTTGGCTTGTTTGCATTGCTGTGATTTCTGTTTCCTCTGTACAACAGTGAATCGCGATGTAGGAAGACTGGGAAAGACATTCTGCATAGGACATTCAACACCCCTGTTATCCCAAACTTGTTATAAAACATTGAATTTAATGATAAAAGCAAACAAACTGCAATACTAGATAAGGGCAACAGTCCACGCAAGCTTGTCTCTTGTGGCCAGAACCAGGCTTCAAAGTGCAACTCTGCTACCTATAGTTATTGGCTGTTTGTCCCTCTCAACCCCCAAACAGGCAGCGACTGAAGGCTGGATGCAGTGCATTTCTAATGACCTTGCCATTGCTCTTCCTGCTGTAGCATGGACTACTGCTATAAATTTGGTTATCTCTCTCTAAAATTTGATTTGTTCTCAGTTGAACAGAAGCACAGAATTTCCCAGCTGACTTACACATTACGGGAAAAAGTGTTCCCTTTTGGGTTTTTCAGCCTGCCATATTTCAGTTCGCTTGACTCACCACTTCTTGTTTTGTGCTGCCTTCACATCCCTTCTTACTTGCTCCATTCTGAGGAAAAAACATTTCATCCTTTTCCATCTGCCATTAATTATGCTCCCTGCTCTAACCAGAAACTACTGTAACTCTCCAGTATCCTTACGGAGCTGGAGTGCTCTCTGTTACCCTATAGCAATGCAATCTGTGGGTCTCTGACACTGATCTATGTATTTCTGTGTAACTTATTTCTTCCCTACTGAACAGTCTTGGTTAGTCATACTCAGCATTACACAGTTCCTTTTCTCATCCCAATATTTAGATGCTCAACTAGATTCTAATTGAAAAGGCATGATTTTCACAGGAAAAATCCACTTCACTTTCTAAAAGGCCTCAGTGGTAGGCATTGATCAGACACCCTGCCGGCTAGCCCTCTTTAAACACAAATACTACAATATTTCAAAAGCATTTATGGATGTCTGAGCTTCCCAATACTGTTGAGCACATGCATAGGTGTTATATTATAACAGACACTGGATCTGGCAGGATCAAGCCCTGAATGGACAGAGAAGACATAGAAGCCCACAGAAGGAATCACAGAATAATTATAAAACTTCAATTGAAAAATGTTTTTTCTAGTTTATTCTTAAATATAAGAAAATCATGACCTAGAAAATAGGCATCTAGTAATGAATGGTAAAAGTTAATTTTTCCCCAATTGGTGCTGGCATTAACTCGTTCTTTGCTGCTGGAGAGTTTTGCTCCACAAGAGAACAAAAGAATGTGTAAAAAAAAATGAATTATCAGCAGTATGCTAAGGCAGTAAAAGGAAATACTTAAATTACAGCCTGGGTGTAATACCTTCTGACCACATGTATCACTGAAAAAAACAATCTAACAGGACTCAAGCAATGATAGACACCTGTATACAATTAATTGAATAGTAGATGGAATAAAATAAATCCATTGAGGCAGGACATAAACCATGGGAAGTTTAGTTGAGAGTTACCCAGATCTGTCTCCACAGCCAACGGCAGGAGGAGCACAGCTCTGAAAGTCTCTGTTTGGGGTGTCTGGTCCATGCTATGCCCTGGGTTTTTCTCAGAGCACCTGCAGACCTTTGTTGGTCTGGCATGGTGGTGCTCAGAGTTTCCTGAAAGCAGGCCAGAGGCGTTCACGTGCGAAACCTGAATCAGTGTATCAGCTTTTGTAATGTTATTTTAACCAAAAGACGACGGAAGGGTGAGGTATGTGCTTGTGGGAGGGAAAGCGGGGAATGGAAGAGGAATAGAGAGGAAAAAATAAAATAACCATTTAAACTAGAAGCCTTGTCTGTACCTTTTCACTTAGTGACTTAAATACACAGATGACTATAGCTGAAGGATATTAAATGTGAATCCTGCACAGTACATTTTTAGGAGATATAAAAATCCGACGTA
Source organism: Phaethon lepturus (assembly GCF_000687285.1). Taxonomy (NCBI): domain Eukaryota; kingdom Metazoa; phylum Chordata; class Aves; order Phaethontiformes; family Phaethontidae; genus Phaethon; species Phaethon lepturus. The sequence continues at coordinate 142,014 of NW_010555367.1, read as the reverse complement.
CTGTAAAATTTATAGCTTCCTCTCCCTCCCCAAAAAAGGAAAAGAAAAAAATCTACTGGTAGAACATATAAATTTTGCTGAGGCACTAAAAGGTGTCATAAAACCTCCCTGCCACAGATACAGTTGGCGTTACAGTAGGTATTTCTATAACGCAGATTTGTAATAATTTGGGTTTTGTACATTGGGTGGTAATACTGCGGTGCTTTAGGCAATATGCCTATAATGTCCAACACAACAGAATGCCTGTTGGGTCTCATTTCATGTATATAAATTATATATAATCTGAACAAACACGAATGGTGGGACCTATATATAAACAGTCTTAATATTTCAACACCTACATTTCTTTATGAACCTGGGTGGTTAGAAAGGTGGTTGCAAATGATTATTTCTTTACCAAGTTCACATGGAGTAGTTTGCTCAGTTTAATAATAGTCTATCTTGTTCAGGCTGAACAAACTGGTCCCTGTGGGGAAAAAAAAGCAGGGGGGAGTAATAAATCAATAGCCCAGATGTAATCTTAGGTGTCTAGAATGCAGAGAGGGATTTTGGAGCATAATGGCACTGGTTGTCTATTGTCATTCAGACATGAGCTGCATCAGAAAAGGGCTTGTGGGAACCTGATAAGAGTTGGTCAAAAGTGGGCCATAAATCAAATGCAGGCAGTATTCTGCTGATTTCACACACATGCTCACTGGGAAAAAAAAAAAAAAGAAAAAAGAGATAGAAAAGGTGATAGATCTGCAATTTACTGCTTATCGCATCTGCTAGAAGTTTCATAATACAAAAGCCTGACCTTCAATGAATAAACACTCTAGTTGACTACCTGTTTCTGCCTAGAAAATATGGCACTTGAGTCTCTTAGAGCTCAGAAATGCGGCTACAAAAATGATGTGACATCTTTAGGTTTAACAAGCTTCTTTTTGTTGCTAGCAGTTGAGTAGCTGTCACTTTAGTTACTAGTAGCCACTTTAACTTCAGATGCACAGTGTTTATTGAAAGGAACTAGATACTTATTCAAAGACACTAATAGCCTATGGGGAAAAAATAGTTCATAGCGCAAGGATTATGGAAAGTGCAATGCGCATGGCTCTTTTACTTACATTTAGGCTTCTGCCTAAAGAAAAAATAAAAACTAGCAGTAACAATACACTGATTAGAGAGAGGTGTCCATGATGCAATACAGGTACCTCCGCTGGGATTCCAGACACATCAATATCCACTGGTGACTGGTGCCACTTCAGCCTTTTGTAAGGGTCATTTGTCAATTTTAACCTTGATTTGGACTCGTATTTCAAAGCTCTGGCAATAGCTATGTCTTTAAATGTTGCATATTCATCATATCAAGACCAAACACTTCATTTTTCCAATTTTTGTATAGATTGCTAGATCAATGCAATTTGTATCTGATGTTTAATCTGTTTTCAGTTATACTTTCCTAAAGACTTACTGCAGATATTACCTATAGCTCAAGTTAGGCTCCTGTATTTTGAACAAATTGGAAGGGACTGAATTACCGTATTACAGGAAAGATCCTAACAACGTGAGTTGGCAAGCTATCCCTTAGCAACTTCACAAGCCTCACAAACGTTAGCCCCTACAAGACAAATCCATTCCTCACCCCAGTATCATACAAAGGGAGAAAGAATATGAGATTGAAACAATGCCCCAAAATTAACAGAAGCCTTTCCCAAGGTACTCGCACCTCATCTTGCCTGCACTGGTCTGTCAGATCCCCCGACCCCTGGAGTTAAGGCTGCCTTGGTGTGAGACATTTCCTGCAGCGCAGGGTCAATCACTGCTTGAGAATAATGAACTGAACACTAAAAAGATGGTGCGAAGTAGTTTGAAATGTTTATAGCTCGGATTTTGTTACGGCAACTTTATTGTTCCCTGGAAGAAATCTGCCCTTGCAGGTTCAGGGTCCAACCAGTCAGTGCACAGGTAAACACAGAAAGAGGAAAAGAGTGGGACATCTGCTAGATCACTCATGTGGGGACCCTTCGCAAGTTAAACTACCCATACTATATAACCAGTACAGGGTGTGAACAAGATGGTCCCAGCACAGCAATTCTTCCCTCAGCAGAAGGGACTTGACTTCACTCAGATACCCCACAGAAACATGCTTTACTTTTCCTTGCTCAGCTGCAGTGACTTTGGTATATTATCATGTCTAACAGCAGCTGTTAGCAAGAAGACAAGAAGGGTACCAGCCTATTTAGAAACCATCCCTCGCAAGCTGGAAGTAGAATTAATGAAAACATCTTGGATTTTGATCCTAGTGCAAGTTCTCTGCATGCTTGCTGGTCTACTTGCCACTGCTGTACGGGCTTTGCTGTCGGAGAGGACAACGGTTATCAATCATGCCAGAACACTTTAACAAGGCAAGCAAGCTACAAACACCTCGCAGAATTTATGTCACTAGAGAAGAGTCATTAATTTGGATTTCCAGCTTCCTGCTCAGGCAAAATTAAAAAACAAAATATTGAATATAGAGTCGTTTGATTTAACGCACACAAATAGGTAATTGAGTGTGTATCTGCTGACCTTCCCTAAGAGGAAGGGCATAAATATTCCATCTTGGTTTTACAAACCAAACAAACTCTTATAATAAGAAAAAAGCAATTTAATTATTTTTTATATATATTTGTTCACCTTGGTTTGCTAGGAAAGAGATTGATTCCTTTGTTAAAAATTATGTTCGGAAGGGGGAAAGGACTTTAATTTGTATAAAGTGCATTCCGGGAATTAACATTCTCCCAGCTTGAAGGAGAAAAACTGTGCCATTAGATTTCATTGGTATTAAAGGAAAAAGGTTGTAGGGCTATTTTGGTTTTAGTTTTGTTTTTTTTTGAGGGGGGGGGTTTTTTTTTGGGGGGGGGGGGGAGCAGGTGTTAATCAACGTTGCAGGGGGTGAGGTGGGTTAGATTTTGCAGTGCTTTACCATGCATCTGTGCACCCTTGTTTGTGTTCTCTGTGTATGTGGATGCACATGAATAGGTCTACAGCTTTATTCTGATAGCCTAGTGGTAGCAATAGCAAGACTTCACTAGTACCACTCTAACACTCCGAACTGCGCATTAAAATTAGAAAATCAAGTCATTCTGTTCCATGCACCAACTGTAAATTCCTACCGTTCCCAAATACGAAATATATACTTCCAAACCTCTTAAGTTCTATACTATTCCAAACACAGTCCTGCCCTTGCAGCTTCCCCTCCTGTTTTCTGACATCCCCACCCCTTCTCCCTCTCATCAAGGTGTACCATCTCAGCTGAATACTCTCAGAACACCTTCACAGGCCTTTGTCCTTCGAAGGACAAATTCCTTTATCCTTCTGAACCATCTTCAGTGAGGTTTGGTCAGCTTTCTTCTTCTTCTACAAACCCTGCCTTCAGAAAGCTACCCAGAAAAATGCAGGGCCTCCTATACAGGACTACTCAAGTACTTCATCCATTTTCAAGCCTTAAAAGTCAGAGGGACTGGCTCAAAAATTCCTTTCCCAAAACAACCAGGACATGTTAATCTTGGCAATTCCCTGGCAACTTCAGCTGGGGTCCCTTTTTTGCCAGAACAAGATCTTGACTTCATTTTACTATTCAGCAGCTTGCACTGAATTAAAAGAAAATAAAAATCTACAAACCATATGGAGGAAACACGGATTAATCGGTGTAGGAAGCTCACGTTATGCATACGTGCTTATTAGAAAAAGGCTGCATTAGAAACACTGCTTAGCTGAAACAGCTGACTCATGTTGCTACAGATTGAATCGAGTCAGAAGTAGTTTGAGGCTAATGGAAATACGTTGTTCTCCCAGTCCTAAGCCAAGAAATATTTATGTATTATCACAAGCTTGTGTCCTGCATAAAACCTCAGTTGAAAGTTAATTGCTCTGAATCTCTCCAAGGCTTTGGGTTGGCCTGGCCATCCTACCTTATAGAAATTCAACAGATGTCCCTATACGGAGCTGTCTGGGATCGTGCTATGCCCTTACATTTGAGAGTCTACTTTGAGGCAGAAAAAGGAGAAAGAGTGATCAAGAGGTGGAATGACTGTGAAACACAGAGCAGCTCACAAAAGGGAGCTTAAAGAGAGCTCTTCCCAGGAGGAAGGAGAGGATAATTAGTTTAGTGAGAGTCATTCTCTTCCCTTTCAATGCAACTCATAAGGGATATGTGTTGATTATCAAATAAAAGAGGATAATACATTGCTGAGAGACTGTACTGTGCAAATATTCATTTGAAAATGTTTACACTACAAATTTAGCTCATTTTCTGCATATCTATGCACAGATGGTAATTTCCTCAGATTCAAAACTGGCTAAGAGGGGGGAAATACTCACAGAAATGCTAGCAAATTCAAAGGGATCTCTACCTAGCAGCAGCCCAAACATTTTGTTTTCCGAATCCCCTCTCTCCTGAAAGAGAGAATTCATTCTGTAAAATGGTGATTGCCCTTACACACTTCAAGGTTTTGTAATGGCCAAGCAAAAATATAAGAAATTGCAAAATGTTTTCTAGCAAAAGATTCTAAAGCAAATTTTACACATGAAGAAGTTATGACAACTAGAATATTTTTATCTTACTTCTAAAAATTAAAATCTACTTCTAATTATACATTATTTCAATCAGTTACAAATTCCAACCAAAGCCATCCAGTCTCAGTTACACCTAGTATTTTTCCCCTATCTCATGTTAAGCTCCAAGTCAGTGGTGAGATGAGCATGGGAAATGTAAACCGTTGGATATTTTTCCTGGCAAAGTCAGACACATAGCGTAAACAGAATACTCTTACCCAATTACTAATTTAAGACTAATTTGTTTACGTTTTAATTCTTCTGTAATTTGTTCTTCCTGTAGAATAAGTAAGATCCGACCATGTAGTTAACAGTTATAGCCTAATATGCACACAAAACTGATGTGGAGGTCACACTTGCTCCACCAGTCCCACGCGCTATCCCCCCTTCTCCATCCAAATTACTAGATTAATAAAAATTATTCTAACAATTAGTGTAAATAATAGAGCTATTTTATGTCTGGACAACTGCTTCCTGACAGTGCAGGTGCAGGACATACTTTCAAGCTCTTCTTCATGACAACAAGACTTTTGCAGAGGGTATTGAAGGTTATAGCTACACAGACGAAACATGACTCCAGAGGGTGAGAATTTAGAGCTAATATCAAGGGAGTTGTCAACAATGTTGACAGTAAAGCTTAGTTCTGGTATATTTTAACTTCAATCGCTCCAATTTCTTCCATGCCCATTAATAAAAAGCAAAGTGTACTGCAGAGAGCAGAGTAAGGAAGAGTATCGGCGAGGTAGACAAGGTCTAGTCACAGTCAGAAAAGGGCCTGTTCCCAGCATAATGAACTATAGTTTCCACTCTGCCCTCCTTAAGTATCCCTCATTTCAGGTCCTCCAGTGAGAGCACATGGAGGTAAAAAATATTACTGCTGAGTTAGGCCAAACAGCTTTACCAGCAGGACAGCATGCTTTGGAGGTCTACACCATAATGCTTTGAAAGTCCTCTTGAAGGCTTCAAGGAATAAAACCCATGCAGGAAGACTTTACTTGAGCAGCAGCCCTCATTTCCACCATGTAAAACATTTCACAGCTTGTCTCATTATAGCATTTGTAAAAACACTGTCTGAGAGCAGTGGTGCATAAATGAATTATTTAAGTTTTGCAGCAAATCACCCTGATCTTATATGCAGCTTCTTAATGCACTCTAAGTGAGCCCTAGGAGGCAAATCATAGCAGACAAGGGGTGTAATGTAAACCAAGTTTTATTAGCCACGAAAAGCCACACTAACAACATTTATTAAGTATCAAAGACAGTGCATTTAAATAAGCTTGATTTGGTAAATAATAGCCAACATTGTGTCTATCTTCACTAGTTCCAAAGGCGCTTTTTTTTTTTAAAAACAACATCAAAACCAAAAATAGCTGTTTATTTTCTTGTCAATTCTGCTAATATAACGGGTCTTCTCTATTTTGCAAATAGTAATTTCCAACAAATTGCCATGTGTCACAAACAGTCTGCAGCTCTCTCACCTTAATACTTTGCAGAAAAGTAAAAGTGCATTGGCAAGTTATCATCCACTCCTTATCAGCGTAAGCTCCGTGGTCCCTGCTCCCCACGCCACCCGCAGCTCCCTGCCTTGCCCTCAGTAAACAGGGCCCAAACACCCTCCTAATATTTTCCTATTTTAGGCAGCTGCCTCTTGCACTGCAAACAGGGAGCAGACCTTCAAAACCAAAACTATTTCTGCCAGAGCTCCATTTTCAATATGGTATGACATGTAAAAGGCAGCTTAGCAAAGCCTTCTTCCATACCTCTGCCCTTTTCTTACCTCACTAACTGAATCTCAAGAAAAACCCAAGCACTGCCTCACATGCCATACATTTACGACACAAATAATCTTTTATCTTTGGCCAAGGAGATAAGTCCAAGTCCAGACAGACAATAACAATAAAAAGAAATTAAATATACCAAAGTACTCAATGGGCAGACACTCACTGATAAATATTTAATGCTCTGATAGCACAATTTGGGTATTTGTAAAATGCAGCTGGTTTTCCTTTGTACGAGCATCTCCCTTGCTCTCTCCAGCTTTGGTCTGCTATAAAAAAAATAATTGGTAGCTTCTCCGTGTGCCCTGAATGCTGAACAAAGAGGCAGTGCTTAAAACTACCCATCCAAAGCCACATAGGCTTGTAGCAACGAAGTCCAAGTCCCCTGTCCTTCACATCACAGGAGGGAGCATAATTAGTGTGTCAGGCATACATCAGGGCTCCTCCATTGTGTGGGATATGATGGTGGTACAAAAAACAACAAACAAGCCCCCCAAACAAGCAAAGATTTGTCTCTGCCGCTCTGAAAAGTTAAAGAAGCTTCCTACTACTACTCACTCTCCAGACTACTGAATCCCAGTTCCCTTTCTCAGAAATCACGTTTTTCTTTTCTTCTACAATGCTAAAGAAGCAGCCAGCTGAAGATCTGGTGCCTGAGCAATAAAGGAAAAAATAGCAATTTTAGGCACGGGGCCCTGATTAGCCCAGAGTCATGTGGTGACTCTCAATCTTCTAGATGGTGGGACACAGAGTCTCCTCTAGGTGTGCAGAATTGTGTGTGTGCAAATAAAAGGCTTTTCTCTCTCATTGGTTTAATTGAGCATCTCTCACTGCATAAGCTCTAGGCTCCAAAGATGACTAATATTTGCCATCCCACCTCATTCTGCCCTCACCGGGGTTTAGCAGCAAACCACCATTTAGCCTGAAATTCTGCAACTTTTTTTCCTTTTTTTTCTTTTTCCTTCCTCCTTCCTTCTCTTACTAGAGGAATCCATTACATTACTCTCCTTTTTTTTTTGTGAAGGCCTTTTTATGAGTGGCTGCATGAACAGGATAACCAGATTGATGCTTTTAAACTGAAGAAAGCAATCATCTTTTTTCTAACTGGAAACTTCCTATCATTTTTCTCCTTAGGTATTGACATTTTCCAAAGCAAAAGGGAAAAACTCCTTACACTTCTAATTGACTTGCTCTTTTTTCACCTTGCCTTTTTTTTTTTTTTAAAGAAAAAAAAAAGACCCAGTTCTGAAACAAGATAACTCTTTTTGCAGAAAATATTAATTATTTCTGTGTGATTTTGAATTTACTGTATCTGGAATGGGGGCCGCTAGACAAAGATTTAGTAAAATTACACAGTACACAGTAAAAGTAGCAGATAAGTAGGCCCTCTCTGCAGCAGGACGCAACAGATGTTTTAGAGGAATGAGCAAGTTTCACTTACAGTCCAGATGTATAATATATACAGAGAGAGCAATGGGAACCCAAAGGAAAAATGATGCCACTTATAGCCATCCATGAAGAGATTATTTTCCTATAGAAAGGAGCAATCAAACAGTTGTCCAACTACTTAAAGCAAGAGACGTTCATCTTTCAGCCATCCGCATTTGAAGAGGTGCTGCTGAAACTGGCCTGGGAATCCAACAGCTTTACAGGGCATATTGGCCAGAGAAGAATTTGCTTTCCACTATAAAACAAGGTATGGCTTTCCATACCTCATCACCACCAGAAAAACTAAACAGAACCAACCACACCACTGCTGATGCACGGACACAACATATAATTACAGAAAATGCCATTTTCCTCATCTGGGTTTTCTATTCCTCTGCAGTTATATTCTTATTCCCTATATTAAGAACTATTCCTATCAAATACAAGCTCAAATACATGCTCAAATATGAAGTATTTCGAAGTTCGGAAGAAAAGTTCATTACCAAAGGAAAGTATAAACAAGGAGATGATAAAACAGTCATCATAAAATATGGTAATAATCCCTTCAATGGCATATCTTGCTGTTGTAATTAACTAGTAATACATTCCTCCCATGTTTCATAGCTTTACTGCCTTAATATATAACTGGAGCTCTTTAGCAGAATCAGCATAACTCAATCACCATTTTCCTTTTCCATCTAATATGACCAAGATTCATATCTACATAGAAGTATTTTTAGTTCCTATCTTATGAATCCATCACGCTTTGATCAGTTATCAAAAGAATATCCAAATTACACCACCATGTTCAAGACTTAACTGCTGTGTCATTACTTGTGCATGTTTGCTGATAGACAGCCTTGATAGTGCATTGAGTCAATAGATATGTTTAAGTTTGATAATTACGTCTGTGTTATATCTTCTAAGCAATTGTCAGACTGCACCGAAGCTATGTTTTACACACAATTTTACAAGCCTCTCCCTTTCTCCACTGTTGTTGTTTGTAGAAAATCTGATAGCTGGTATTGATTGACAGTTTTTTTAAGTGAGCATGAGTAATCATGTCAGATTGAGTTACGCTTTCTAAACGTTCCTAAAAATATTCTATTATCCTGATTATTGATCAAGGGAACGTGTTTGACTTATAAATTTAAGTTTCTGTAAGCAACTGTTTCAGCAAGGCCCACCACCAGCAGCTTCACAGCCCCCGGTCAAGGACATCTTGAATATTCATATTTTGTTGTTTTCCCTGAAAGAAAATAAATGTTACTTAACTCTTTAGGCAAATGTCATTTCTTTAAGTGCAAATCAGTTCCCAGTGAAATTCTTTTCAGGGAGAAAGGAACGTCAGGTCTGGAAAGCTAAACTGCTCCAAGTCATGTTCATAGTGATTTTAGTAGCCTTGATTTTCCAGTGCTCAGCTGGAAGACATCTCAGAAGGACAGTAAGCAATCACTCCAATAAGCTTTTGAAAACCAGCTCCTTCAAGATGTTTTCATCTAAACTCCTAAAACTCAGAGCAGCAAAATTAACTAGTCACAAGTGAAAATTACACGGGGATATCCTGCAAACTTGCTCAATTTTACCACAAACTGGTCTGTGTAAGTGTTGGTAAGATTTGGACTTAGCCTCAAAACTGGCTGTATTTTATAAATACCCAAGCCTCAAAATACATAACTATTGGGATGCTGGCCTTGCACAGGACTTGCTAGTGAGGAACTGCATCTTTTCAAGTTACCCCAAATGAAATCAGTTTGACCCTGTACATATGCCGTGATCCTTTTTGGTGTGGCCTTACACATATGCCAAAGTCAGAATTTTAGCTGCCTGCTGTTTCTGCAAGCACAAGAAGTACACACAGCACCCATAAAGCATATCAACCGACATTTTCCATTCTAAAACACTGTTTTCAGACAATTACAATCGCTTGGAAGGAAATTCTCCAAATTGGGGTTTTTGTTTTAAATTCAGATTGGGGGATCTGGGGTTTTGATTTTGGGGTTTGTTGGTTTTATTTGCATTCAGAAAAATACTGAGGTGGAAGTTGGGAAGTATCATGTGAACTGGCTGGATCACCACACCAAGTAAAAATCCATGAGAACTGGGGCTACAGACATCTCAAAATAAATGCACAGCTTTCCACATTACTTTGCTTTTCTCATACTGAAAAATATTCTTCCAACCACTTAACTGTTTCATGCTTTGAAATAAAAGCTCGAAATTTGTCAGCAGCTGCTCTGGCATTAGATAAATGCCTTTTGGTACTTCATAAAAAGTTACCTAAATTTGGTCAACTTATAAGCCTTTAGGGAAAAATAATAAAATCAGTTCACACCTAATCAGAAAATATTTCTTTGACTTCAGCAGCTAAATTCTCTCCTGCCTGCATCTCCAGTGGGTCGGCTTCTGTCTGAAGCTGCAGAGACAAAGCAGGGCTTTCCTTAAAATTTCTTCTTCAGGTGCCAGGTAGGCAAGTGAGAAAAGGAAAATGTCTCCTGCCATCTCGAGGGTCTCCTCCTCATCGTTCTCATCATACCAGCTCCATACACTTCAACTTCTTCACCAGTGAACAAGAGTCCCATAAATAACAGTCACTTGCTCTACATAATCCTGATTTATTCCCGCAGAGGCTATGTTGTACCCTGAATTCAGCAAGTATGGAAGAAATATTATGACTCTAAGAGAGGATCACAGAGCAGGCATGCTAGAAAGGCTAAATTAACTTCACCATATTGGCAAAGGTACCACATTTGATACACTTTTTGGCATCTAGCTTTAGAAATACTTCAAGACAGTGTAAAATGGCTATGTAACTGTGTAACTGCACATCTTTAAGAATTTTCATTGAACTTCATTAGACAGCACAACCTTTTTTTTTTTCATTTCTTTTTTTAAATTGTCCTGTATTTGACTTTCCATTTAAAAAATTCTCACTAGCTAAACTCAGCTCTTATTTCAGTATTTAAAATTTCTACTGACTTTGGGAGTAGAAGACTTATGTCAATGATGCACATTCTGAAAATCCCACTGGCAAGACAATGAAAGGCTGCAGTGCTAGAAATAATACAAATGGAGTATTTTACTAACATTGGTAGTACCAATACAATCTACTTCAGCTTATATTGCCATGCCATAAATATACTGGGGGACAATGAAAACTGCCTGGTATAGGACAATGCTATTGAACAGTCTATTTTTGTCACTCAGTTTGCCCAAAGTAAACAAGGGGATGCTCAGCCCAGATTAGTGCTTCATGAATCACTGTGCTAAATTAGAAAAATCTATGAAAATCTAGTGCTACAAATATGTCTGAATGCACAAATCTTGAAATTAATTTTTTGAAATAACTTTATCTTCATTAAAATAAATAATTTAAATTAAATATTTAAGGATTTAACAGAAATATAATATTATATACTAAAATGCCTACATTTTAGTATATTTAATTTAGAAAAGGCTATTATAAATATATGGATAAGCTCTGAAAAATCTGAAGATCGACTAATCAAGTCATACATCTCCAGTTTATATCCATGAACATCTGAGAAACTCCACAGGCAAGAACTTTTCATAATAGATGCAACACAATTTTTACATCAATAGTTGTACGGATTAACACAGACAAGTATTCAGGTATAAATGCTTGCAGGCTTATTCACGTGCCTAAAAACTTAAGAGACATGGCTCTAGTTCTCCTGCAAAGCAAAAAAAAAAAAATTTTTCTATTTAAAAAAAAATCTTGTCAATGAGTTCACCACATTTCAGAAAAATCTCATCTAACAATTCCAAGTCCTTTTACAGAAACAGTATTGAAACAGTATTTGGAGAGATTAGTCAGTATTTCAGGAAAGAATTTCATGAATGGCCTTCATAAAAATGAAAGAGAACACCACACTTGCCCAATTATACAACTCTTACTGTTCTCGTGCTCTGTCCTTTCTTTACATGGTGGTTGGTTTTTTCCTTCCTTTTTTATAAAGGTAATATTTCAAATAATAATTGGGATAAGTATTGGGCTGTTTTACCTCCTACTTTTAGGATATTGCACAACGACTTGTCACCGTGTGCTGTCACCTGCAGTTTTAGTCTCACTGGAAAGTCCTCCCGACGTGTAAAGCCTGCTGCCCCCATCCCCTCCCCTGTGTGTTCCTTGGCCTTTTTGAGCCACACTGAAAATATAAGGATGACTGACTGACTATTGCTGATGATTTGGGATTTTTTAAGTCTACAAGGAGAGGATGTATGAGAAGACCGGAGTTAGTTTTTTGAGTCTGGTTTGTTTTATTACATTTCTGTGAAGCTTAGTTCGTTAATACGATTCTTCCTATAAAAGCCTCAAGTTACCTGTTCACAGTGTTGTCTGGGGAGAAAGGAGAGGAGAGAAGATCTGAAATGAAAATGCTTAAGAACTAATACAGAAAATTATGGTCAAATAGAATTGGAAAAAAATAATCTCTGCAATTTTCATAAGGGTTTCAGTGTAACTTTTTATATATCTAACAATATTATTTTTACTCAAAAAAAAGGGAAAGGGGATTTTATTTTTTCTAGTAATATGTTATTAGGAAATAACGATTAAACCTGCTGTTGTTTCTCTAAGTATTTTGACATCTCTATACCTCACGTGCTAATTGTGATGAAATTATAGGTGCAAAAAACCCCTCATTAATCACTTTTTTGGTGTGGCTTCACCTGGAATGAAGACAAAGCTGTCTTTGGACCAAGAAGCAAGTGTGACTTCATTATTTCCTGGTGTTGGGAACTGCTAGCCAGCCTCCAGTGTCAGCCACATCTATGTCAAATCATGCAATTCAAATTAATCGAATTGAGTATTCCAGATTTACATTACCATAACTAAGAGGAGAAGACAGCCTTTCAACAACTTTTACAGGCTTCATTGGAACGTGAATTTGTCATGTTTACAAGAATCTGATGTTTCCACAGCTAAAGAATATGAATAACAAGGAACGAAAGGTATATATTGGTAGTCGTATTTATGCTTCAAATGTTTAGGGTTTACCTTTTTATTTAACTCTGTATGTAGTTCTATGAGGTTGAGGATTAAAATAATGCAAGCCCCATTATTGTCAGGGTATTCAAGTTCTGGGCCAGCAGGAAAATGGTGAAAAGTCCAAATACTTTTTTCTCCAAGAGTGGTATCTCCCAAAATTATGTGTCTGGCAGCCCCTGCCTGTAATTAGACTGGAACCCAGGCAAGAAGTGACATGCAAAAGTGACAAAGCAAAAATGAGAACACGCACATGCACAATCTTTTAGAAGGAAAGGTTCTCAAGGGAAGATTTCCCTGTAGATTAAATTCAACACTTGCAGAAATTTCAGCCTGTGTGTTAACCAGAAGTATTTTCAACCTTCATTTGCCTTGCTTGGCATGTGGGAGAGCAGGATCTAGCCTTACAAGAAGAAACAGACTCTAAGACGGGTCATGCTTACAATTAGCTTGGTATGAATAAATGTTGGCTTGTTCAGAAGACCAGCACAATATACTACTTAAGTCTTTGGATGGAGGTGAATTCCAGCCCTAGCAAGTTTATTCCCTGTATTGAGTACTGGAGCCATATCAAATACAATGAGCTTCACTGTAACTCAGTGGAACTCATTACGACCAGGTATCACTGAGGCCAAGGTCTTGGCTGGAATCAAAGAGTAATGGGGGATTTATATGGTTATGGAGACCATCTATAGTTACATTATACAGGATTAAAAAACCCACACACATTTTGAAGAACATAAATCTCTAGCTTTTAAGGCATAAGCCAACATTTCTCTGAGAAGTGGAGAAGAAAGTTTCCTTCTAAGAGTAGGTTATTCTGCAGTGGTAGTGGGGAGAGAGGATCTTCCCCATCTCTAACCATGGGAAAGTGCCTCATCTAACCACTTCTGCAGGCTTTAAAGAGAAATGGACATCTCAAAATTCCCCATACTGGGCTAAATTGCCCACTAGAGGTACTTCTTTCTCTTATTGATACAGGATGGACTCTAGACAATGGGTTTTTACCTCACCCAGAAGCAGGTAATGTAAATCCCACTGCTGTCTACTTTTTGGTTTCCTAAGCCTGAAGCATCTGATGCCTCAACCACTGTACTTGCACATTAGGGCAATTTCTCTCTTATCTCAACCAGACCTACACAACTTCAGGGCTTCAAACACCTTCCTTTTTAGACAACTATTAAAAGTAAGTGAAATTATAACAGTAATAATTTGAATCGGTGTTTAATACTGCAAACATACAAAAGTTACCCTCTTCGTTTGAAGATGAAGCTAGACAAACTCAAAACCAAGCAAGGCATTAATTGTCAATGATCAGAATAAATAAATTCTGAAAGGTGTAGCAGGTCCTCAAAAATTGCATTTCCTGCAAGCTGCTAGCTGCTTTTCTTAAGGCTGAAACCTCAGCTCAGTGCAAGCTGCTGGGTATGTCAAATAAATTATTGGCTGAGACTCCTAAGCCCTGCATTAGGCAGTAGGGCAAACTACAAACTAGATGATGATAACGGTATCTTCAGGCCTCACACTTGGTAAGCTACCAGTTCTCCGAATGCACAGAGGCAAATTCTCAACTGCTATCCCTGCTTCTTGCTCCCCTTTACAGAATTTCACCTCTGTGAAAGAAGAATGTAAGTATGAGCAGAGGATGGGACAAAAGGGAGAGGAGAAAGAGAGTAAGAAAAGGGGGCTACGTACCCAGGTGACCCTTTGGTGTGCTATGCAATGGGTAGATGCACATGTACAGAGAACTGGAGGATTGCCAAGAGGAAGGAGAGAGACTCCACAGGGTCTCTTGGGTAAATCCATGCCTGAATTTCACCACAGCAAATGTAGAGAGAGCATGGCCTAATTTTTTCCACAGTCAATATGTATGCAGGTGTGCTAAAGCGAGAGATTTCTGCTGCACGACACCAGTGACACAACCATTAAAAAAAAAAAGAAAAGAAAAAGAAAGGAGAGGAAAAATGAATAATAGCTGGACATTCATTTAAACAAATGCATCATCCCATAAACAGTGCAGCAGCTTTCAAATGTAAACAAGAAAAGGTGAACTTTGTTCACATTATGTCTCCAGCTGTTTTGTGTTTCAAGACTGTGCGCCACAGCTGGGCTGATGAGCTCCAAATCCTGGGAAAAGGGGAAATATTTAACCTAACTTAAACAGAAAGAAGCAAGCCTCAATGGTGAGAGATAACAGGTGGGAGTCGTGCTCTGCTGCTGTGCCTGGAGGGTAAAATCTGGCATGCAGAGGTAGCTTCAGAACAAAAGTCGTCACAGCTGCTGTTTGCTGTTCTCCTCAAGTCCTTCCCTATTTATTCAGCATCACTGACAGCACCCTAGCAACATCAGTTTAAGTCACCGCCAATTGTTGTAAAATTAGCTCATGGTCCTGAAGCCAGGGCAAGATGTGGGTGACACTATCTGCACGTCTGTGCTTCTGTATGTCTGTGTAGAGAATACACAGTTCAATGTGCATGTAAGCCTCCTCCCTGCTAAAATGTTGGGATGGCTGCAATGAAACATGGGTTATTTTTCTCCTATCCCCAAACCTAAAAGCCACTCACAGAACAAAAAAAGAAGTTTAAGAGCAATCCCCATCCATATTTGCAGGGCAATAGTGTTAACATGAATAAACATTATCTCAGCACAGGGGAAGAATCTGATCTAGACCCTCTGCCTCTTAGTTCTGTTGCTGCTTTCTCCATCTGTAGCTTGCTTTAACGTCAGGCTTTTAAGACTGCAATGGTCCTGCTGGTCTTGAGCTTCTTTCTCAGGCACTGTAGTCAAACCCAACATTGGCAGGGTTACAATGTACGTTAAAATTTGGTGCTCAGGCCCTCCTTCATAAAGGTACAGCGGCCCCCACCTCCTGTATCATCAGCACACTATGTGTAATACAAAAAGTCTTAATCCGCTACAATTCCAAGGTGTTTGCTGTTATGGATTTGCAACTACCAAATGGAATGACAACTACCTGAAAAAGAAAATATGTTTAAACTAGCACAGCCTCAAACTAGCACTGAACCTGTTACTGTGTGCCCTTCCTTTTCTAATTTTCATCATTGCTAAAAAACCCTAATACATTTCAGACACATCCTCTCAACTGAAAAAGAAAACACAACAGTCCAAATCCAGCCTCTTTCCAAGCCACTGGCAAGAATCCAAGTGGCTTAAAAAAACCAAAAATGTGGGCAGCAATGTGTGGGCT
>NW_010555367.1:99950-125986 GCF_000687285.1 Phaethon lepturus | reverse complement strand
TCAGCAGGATTTATCTCTCTTCCTGGGGCCCTCTCACAACCACCAATATGGATGCAGATGCCAGTTATTTAGCAACAGAGAGGGACGAACAAGTAAGAAAATGAGTAAGATGGCACCTCGAGTCACATATTAGAATTGCCTAGTATGTCATTTCCATTGCACAGCAGATTCAAAAGACTCACATCAGCGCACGTATAAATCGTATCATGAGGAAGGGGCTTTCACAAGCAGATCTGCAGGGGTGCTTCTGTACCCCTAGCACTATTAAAGACTGCATAAGAGGATGACAGCTTAGACCAGAATTTAGCACAAAATCCCTGTCATGCTGACCCTTACAGGGGCCACAAGCAGTACACACATACTTCCCAGCAGAAAGGACCATATTTTAAAGATACAAGCACTAAGAGAACAAAGCACAAAAACACCTTCAAAAACTTGTCCCAGTACAGTCGACCCAGAGCTGTCACTGAAGAGGGAGGTGACCCTACAGCTCCACTCACTCCCAAATGTTCCCGAGCATAAATAGCGGGAATCTGACTGCCCCTTTTTCTCTGCCTGCAGGAGAGCAGCCAGGATCTCACACACAGCCATTACTCCTCCAGTCATATGGGAAAAGAGCAATGCCTGCTGAACGTGGGCACTCCTTAATCTCCTTCATAAAGGTCTTCCCTTCAGAAATGTTGCTCAAGCTGCTGCTGAAAACTCCAGCTGGGATATGAGCTTTACTGGACAAGATATTCATTGTTCAATTTATGGCTTGACTGTACTTGTAGAAATGTATTTCACTTCAGCATCGGATGAGCTGGATGAAGGGAAGCAAGGGAGGAGTTCATCACAGGGTTTCTTTCTTTATTTGATTTGTGTTCTGAATCACTGAAATGAAGACGTTTGTCTAGCTCATCGATGGGTAAACATCTTTGCTTTTCCCTGCATGTCATTTTTTCACTGGTAGGATTTACAAATTCCAACAGTTGCATTTCTGAAGGAGATACAGAGGCACACATAGATGCAGAGACAAGAAAAAGGGAGGAAAGTTTTCTACCTGCCAGGAGCCAAAATCTGTTCAGAGCTGCACTCATTTAAGTCTGCAGTAACCCCAACATCATCAATCGCAGCACTCTAGTGAAAACAAGCACAGAATTCAATTGTATTCAGAAAAATAAGATAAAATAAAGAATCTATGGCCTGAAATTCCAGGAACAGAAGAAAACCTACGGTTACGTTCACTGGAAGAGCAGATCTCAGTGATGGAGCTGTTTTGTAGGAGAGACATATTGCAAGCACTGACTGATAACACAGGACAACACAGCAGTTTGATCAGCATGTGTTTTATTTCACTGCTGAGTACCGGGACTGTCATGAAACCAGAAGAGGGAGGCTCTGCCTGGATGACGGACATCTCTAATGAGGCTTGGTCACTCTGTGTGAAATAGTCAGCCTTGTCAACCTAGAACACGCCGCCAGCGCACAATCTCATGTGTTATCATTCAGCTTATAATGCAGCTACACTTCCATACATGTGCGTGTGAGCATATTTTAAAAGCAAACCAGGATTTACTATAGAGATGTAAAGAAGTTACCATAAAGGAGTTACATTTGAGGCTTTCTAAAGTATGTTCAAAGTAACTAGTTCCCCATATAACGTGAAATCAAAGAGTGAAAACCTGCCAGAAAGGATATTAAGACTCTCTTGATTGTGAAGGCTCATAAAATAAATGTGTTGGTTGTTATGGATTAAAGTGTGTACCAAAAAGATGAAGGAACACCTAGCATCTGGAGTCTATATTGTAGTCTCTAAAATTCCTAATAGATCTGTGTCAAAAAAAGATATACTGAGATTAATAGGCTAAAATGAAAACATATCCCTTCAAGATGAACAGAAAAATGTTCAGCCAGAAGTAACACAATCCTCAGGACTTATGCACTTCCAAAACTCACAAGACTGTCATTCCTCTATGCATTTCATCAATTTCTGACCTTAAGATTTTTCTAAAGGTGAACAATAATTTAACTTCTGTTTCATTGCAAATTCCAGATTATGGGAAATTAATAAAACTCAATGCGCTGTTTGCTTTCCTTGGCACTCATGACCTCCGCAAGAACTGGCTAAGTCAGTGTTTAAATGCAAAATCTCTATGCACTCCCTAGATAATTTAGGAAGAGACCAGTATTAGTAATTCAGTAGGTGCACCTTTACAAATTGATCTAAAACCTCCTTAAAGGTTTCTCTATATCAGTCAGGGTAACAGCAGAAATTAGCTCCTATTGCAAAAATTGCAAATGTCTCCTCATGTTCCTACCACTTCTGAAGGAGAAGGCATTCTGCGTTTTGTGGTTGGCAGCATCACCAAACACAGCTTCATAGCTGTTGGCCACCACCAATAAATAAATTCTCTGCATAGCCAGTTCTTTCACTTTATCACTACCCAGGGCCCGATAGTCTTTGGCATGTTAGCCTGTTCATACAGCTCTGATAAGATGGCAGGATCTCTAAACGAGGCATAAACGTCCTTTAGGGACAAATTTAGATACACCTTGGACCACATCTGTGTAAAAGGGCCTTTTTAATACAAGCCAGAATCAGTATCTCCATGTTCCTTTTTCATGCATCTTCCCACATAAATGCAAGGCAATGATACCATAGAATAGTTTGGGTTGCAAGGGACCTTTAAGGTCATCTAGTCCAACCCCCTTGCAATGGGCAGGGATATCTTCAATTAGATCAGGTTGCTCAGAGCCCCGTCCAACCTCACCTTGAATGTTTCCAGGGATGGGGCATCTACCACCTCTCTGGGCAACCTGTGCCAGTGTTTCACCACCCTCACTGTGAAAAACTTTTTCCTTACACCTAGTCTGAATCTGTTCTCTTTTAGTTTCAAACTATTACCCCTTGTCCTATCTCAACAGGCCCTGCTAAAAAGTCTGTCCCCATTTTTCTTAGAAGACGCTGTTAAGTACTGGAAGGCTGCAATAAGGTCTCCCTGGAGCCTTCTCTTCTCCAGGCTGAACAACCCCAACTCTCTCAGCCTGTCCTCATGGAAGAGGTGTTCCATCCCTCTGATCATTTTCATGGCCTCCTCTGGACCCTTTCCAACAGGCCCATGCCTTTGCTGTGTGGAGGGATGATGATTGCTCTCCCAATACTGAAGTTGGTAGCCAGTCAGTAATTTCTGTTGAAAGGGATTGCCAGATTCAGGTATTGTTCTTCTCAATTTCTATTGAGGGGCCGAGGAAACATTTACTGCCTCCTCTTTGCGACTCAACAGTAGTAGGGGAGTCTTCTCCCATGCTTGGTGCTACCCCAAGAAGCACCTACCAAGGACTAGAGCTTAAAAACCAGCAGCAAAAGAAATAATGCTCTCTCAAACTAGATATAAACCTGTCCTGCCCAGAAAGTTTCCACATGACAAGGACAGCATCATCCCAGAACACCAAGGGTAAGGCACTTTCCCTGTGACACGGAGAGGCACCAGGGAACAGAGGAGCAGAGTTCAGACATACCCTTGGTGTATGAGGGACTTCAAAAAGGGAAAAGGAGATAGGTGCAGAGAACTGTGGTAGACACACAGCTGTCTCTTATTAACAATGCCAGGCTTGAGCTAACCAGGGGTTTCATTAGAAGATGAACCACACCTGGCTCCTGGTGAACTCTGAATGTCAGCTCCACTTTTTATGAAGTTGTTGCTGCTTCTTCAAGCAACTTTTACTTGTTGCAGCCGAGGATTTTTGCTTTCTTTCCTCAAGATTGCTCCTCACGGCAATTTCTTTAAACACTATGAAGGAACTCTGATTGTACATGTTCTGGACAAGGGTTGTGGCACAGCAAATTTTATTTTTATTAACTATATATTGTATTTAATTACCAGCTAGTAATTTCTTTTTATTAGATTTCTCTTCAAAATTCATTAGCAATCATGAAGTGTAACAATATTTCTGTCCTTCCATCTACCATAAAGACAATATCTGCCAGAAACTGTATGTAATGACTGTAGTGCTGTTTAAACCATTTACAAAATGAGTTCTTCCTACTTTAAAAATAGCTCAAAGGCAACTACGAGTGCAATTAATTGGTCCCCTATGATACTGGTACACACAGATTGATAAACTCCACAAGGATAATTTCGGCAGGAATGACTGAATGGCTCAGAATTTCAAGTACTTTACATCTCTTTAGGTTTTCTCACAAAGCTCTTTTAATTTTGAAAATCTTATTTCTTCTCTCTCACTCAGATGCTGTTTTTTCCCTTATTCTCTCTTCCTGTGACATCACTTTTGTAAAATAACTGGTTAGTTCCAAAGATGGGCCTACTCCCAATACAAAACACTAGAAACTTGCTTCTATTTCTTTTCAAGTCCATCCCAAATGTGCCAATAAGACACAGAAACAGTACATCTGGAGGATGTGCTATAAAGACAATATCTGCTATAAGGACAATTCCGTAGCAGCGCAGATAGTCCATTTAACCCCATCTTGTCATCTTCACTACAATTATTTTCAGAGTGAGGGGAGAAAGTGAGGACGAACTTTTGGCATCACATACATCTCTTCTACTGCAGTAGCACACTCCAGTAAAAGTGTCTGCCACACTGAGGTGGATCTGGAACTTCTTTAGCTAGAGAAAAAGCTGAATCTAGAACAATAGACTGCCCTTCATATACAGCATTAGCGTTAACAGTATCTTGTGGGGGGGTACAGCTTCAAGTACACAAAGACTATTAAAATTCTCTTCCTCTTGGATGCTGCTTCTGTTTATGCATTTGTCTTTCATCTTTTGCTTAGTTCTTACCCTTCTGTTTTCACCAGGCACCTTATTCCTAGTGAATGGCTCATGTTTAAAGTGTATGAGTCATTAGACTTTGAGAACTCAGATTCTCAGGAGGATACAACACTTGATAAAACAATTCACTCCCCTCTTTTGTTAGTAAAAGATACAGCCACTTCCCCCATTATTAAAAAAAAAAAAAAAGTCCACCCAAAAAGCACCCCAGCAAATAAAAAGTCACGGGCATTTGAAAATAAACATTTTGGACAGTCCTGAGAAATTCTATGATTTCTCCCTTTCTGAAAACAACTCACCATGTCTGCAGTTCCTAAAGATCAGAGGATGGACTTGCATGCCCAACCTACATTACTCTTAACTCAGTAAGTGCTACCTCAAAATTTCTGAAATACGGTGACATTGTTACCAAGCTTTAACAATCATACTGAAAACAAGGCTGCCATTTTGTATTTGGACTCTTCAATAAGGGGCCTGCATTATACATACAGCTGCTTATACCCACTATAAAGGATAATTTTGCTGTATTAACTCCATAAATTTGATAGAGCCAGCAAGGCTTCCACTGCATAATAGCTTAATTTTTCATTCTAATAATAACTGGCTGCCAGTTGAAATGAATGGGAGCAAAAACAAACATTTCTGTTCCATGACATGATCCATGACAGATGTACAGTTTAAGAGGCCCTAGGGCAGGGTATTCCAAGCCTCTCCTCCTTCACCCAACGGCAGTAAAAGCATTAACACCAAGAAAAGAGACTGAACTGTAAAGGAACTCCTAGGAAAATGACCCAGCTATCCTCTACTTAATCCACAATTGGCAATATGCCTGATTTAAGACTATGCTAAGCATCCAGGATTTTCTAAAGTGCTTGCAGACGGTGTGTACAGTATAACATACGCCTGTAAACTACAGAGTATGAAACATCCCTCTCTCAGTCACACATAAAGGTTTAGCGGGGCTTTTTGCTCTGACTTCTACTTACTCTATGTTGAGAAAATGCTTTTTCAATATACGAGGGGACTAATAACTTGATTATTACAGTTTATTATTGGTATCAATTTCACGTAGTGCAACATGAAAACATGCATCCCCTTTTAAAAAAATAAAAAAGCCCACATGCTTGAAGCTTGACAAATTTCAGTGAAAATGGGGCTGCATACTTCAGTGCCAACAAGTTACTCAGGCTTTATGTGAATATTGATTTATCTGCTAAATGAAAATGAATAGCCACCATATCTACTGCATTGTTTTGCTGCCTCTGCAAGACAGAGCACCTTCTTAAAGAAACCCTAAGTAGTTTTAAAAGGTGAGTTGACAATGCTATCTGTGCTATCTTTCAGTAGGAAAAATCCACTTTAAGGGCCAGATATTTGTATTACTTTTGAGCAAATGCCATCAAGGGCCGGGGTGGGCTTTATGCACATTTAGGATAGACTTTTAGTGTGGGGGTTTTTGTTTGTTTAAGTGACATTAATAATCTTGCTGAGAAAAGTGTAAAAGCAAGAATTCATGCATAAGCCAGGAAAGTATCCGATTGCTGCGTGTGTGAGGATAGGACAGTGATGAGATTCATGAGGGTGGAGGATTCCCCTCACTGAATATTTAGCATTTGGGCCCTATCAATGGGTCATTCCTTTGTATTTTGTTGGACTGCAAAATTCCCTAATGACTTCACGTGAAGTGGCCATTATAGGTCAATAATTATGGTAGTATCTGATAGACTATCTAAGTCGATAGAAATGAAAACAACATATCATCAAAACCCTGGGAGCTCAACAAAAGATGGTAACAGAACTAGAAATCAGCCTATGAAAGACATACTCAGGATCAAAAACTGCACATGATGAATGAAAACAAAATGATAAATAGCAGCATGGCCTTCTGAAGCTGTCGTTTGCCAAATACAAGCTGTTGCAAGACAGACCAGAAAGGGCGATCCATGGCTGCCTAATGCTAATCTTCAGGTTTTACTCATCATCTGGGAGCATCTGGGTTCTACCAAATGATCTTGAGTCCCCATGTGCCGGACATCTGTACCAGGTTTCCTGCTCGCATCCAAACCAAGCAGAAGAAAAAACGCTAACTACTGCCTGAACATCAGAGATCTCTTTGTTGGTAGGCATGGATGAGCTTAACATGGCATACATAGATAGGTCTTCAGCCTACGAAAACTCTCCTCTTACTTAAAGTCTTAGATTCTGCTTTGTCAGAAGTACTGTGGGGAACAAACTGTCCCTAACCAGGAACTGATGGATACTGCTTGAACAGAGTTGAAGGTAGGTGGACACTGTTAAGATTTGATCAACCAGTGAGAAGCACAAAGACGAACTGAAGTTCACAAAGTGAGAAACAAAAAAAAAAAGATGGTCAGAAATCTGAGATTCCTGGTACTCTGGAAAACTATGGGAGGCTTCAGTCCTTCCCGAAAGACGTTTCTGTAGCTGGAAGTAAAAGGATTATTATATCCTCAGAATACTGGAAAAGCAGGGAGACAAATTAGTGTGATAAAAGCTTGGGCCTCTGATTTCCACAGTGAGAACGCAAAACATCTTCTTGATGGAAGATGCAAAGCAAAGAACACTTTATATGAAGAAGGCAATCCTGCCTCCTCTTTCTGTGGTTACAGACACTCAGTGGTTGAGTGGTTTACCACTAAAAGTAAGGTCATGTTAGAGCACACCTTAAAGGAGCTGAGTAAGGTTACACACAAGCGAAATATGGCTTTGCAACGAAAACCTGCCTTTCACATCCTGTCAGCTGGCCATGGTTAAATGGCTATGGTTAGAAGAAAGCTTACCCCAGCCTAGCTGACAAGAAGTTAGACAGGTCAGCAATGACTCCTAAGTTGGTTTTAGTAGTCAGTCACTTCATCCAAATGTATTGGACTGTGTGTGTGAAGGTATCCTGTCCTTCTAGTGAAGACAAACACTAGGAGTTTGCACCAACTATAAGCCACAGCAAGAAGCTCTATGGAAACAGAGATATATGGTATGATTTGTATTGTTGAAGTGGGATTTTGACTTAATGGAACCTACCGATATCCACAGCAAAATTCCCTCGAGACAGGACAGACGGCAAAGTGGAAATCCCATCTTTCTATTGCTGTTGGACTTCTGAGCACACTATCTCAGCTCATTTTTTTTTACTGTGACCAGAATCAGAGACTGTTGCTGACCATGTCAAGTTTGGATTAAAACAGAACCCCCGAATCAAAATCCCACTCAAAGGGTGATTTAGTGTTCAAAGGAAAGGCATGAGTTCGAACATCTCTCTCTTAACACTTCCTTTTGATTCCTCTAAAACAGACAAACACATTTGTTTCTGCATGAAGAGTCAAGTGAAAACTACTGGCCTCTTCAGAAAGCCAGTCTTTGGGTTAGGTTTTTTATGGTTTTCTTTTTTTTTTACCCTCCTCTACCTGCACCCTCTATATGAAGGCTTTAGTTTGTCATCTGTTCAAAAATCCCAGCTGTGATACTAATATCACACATTCCCACTGGATATGCTATGCAGGACCACAGCAATTTATTGATGGGAAAATTCCACTTTTTTTTTTAATTATTATTTCTGCAGAAGAACATGTAAAATGTTGATTGCAGAAACTTAACAGCATTAACCTCAGAATGGTCATTGTGTCTTTGTCTTGCAAAACAGAAGCCTTTTCCTATTTTAATTTTATGCATAAGTGCATGAATGCTGAAGCCATATTCACATGCTGCCAGGCAGTTCAATATGCCAGCTTTTTTCCTTCTCTATATATACCAGTCTCAGGTAGCAAATGTTGTGAAGCCAAATTACACATTGCCTACATTTCCATACATATATGCACATGTGTGTGTATTTTTCCCCAAGCCAGTCAGTCCTCCCTGTTTGTCAGCTAGATCTGCAAAAGGAAAAACAAAATCCACAGTTGTGTAAATCTCTTTGAAAACAATAGCAGTAATAAATTAAGCATAACCACAGGGCTTCATCCAGATCCCACCAGCTCTGGTGGTCCTTCATCTCACTACCAGACCAATACTAAAAAAGCTGACTCCTTGATCATGTTGGTCACTCTGTCACTGCTTCATCGTCCTACTTCTAACCATGCAGTGGCAGTAAATGGGGGGTGTTCTCTGGGTTCCTGTTAGGAACCTCATTACTCCTCCTTTCTCTCTTTCTTGAATTAAAAATGTTTAAATTAGTTCAATATGTCTCAAACCTCTTCAGCATGCTGCTGTCCATCTGACTCACTTCCAAATTGAAGTGCATATATAAAAAAAATTGAATCAGTTCAATGATTTTAAATCACTCTTCAATGTGCAAAGTAATTTAAAATTACTGGAGTGCTTCCAATTTTTATTAGTCCTTGAATTTGGAAGTGATCGAGGTTTTTCTGGGCATGTGCAGTACACTGTGACTTAAAATTATCACGTCCATGCTTACTTTTTTAAAAAAACACAGATTTCTCTTTACAGAAGAAACCGCTGAGGGGTACCATGGAACAATTTTAAAGAACAAAATGGGGGTTGCATAATTCCAGAAGGCATCAATCTGGAAAAACTCTTGCAGTTGTAAGGAAATCAAGAAACACCATAAAATGTTTGAACTGTTCTACATGCAGCTTGGACTCCCATTTTAATTGCTACAGCACTTTTGCGTTTAATTACTTTCAATGTATCTAATTGCTCTAAATTTAGCAGTTTCCCCAAAATCAATATGAGGACAGAATCAAAAAGGGCTGACTTTCTCCTTAAATCTTTCAGATGCTTAGTGACGTGATTAATCTTTATGCACAAGACTAGTCTTATTGAACTTAATATGCCTCCTCACCTGTTCGAGTAGTCTCAGTAAATGAATGCTGCTATTCCCTTACTCACATGGGTAGATTTACTGGAGTCCTAGAGAAGATTAAAAGAACTGCTTACAGACATCAGTATTAACAGTGCCAGTGAACTGTAGGATTTGGTACTGAGCTTATCTAATACTTGAAAAAACTAACCAATAGCCCATTCTAATACTACTGTTTCATGCCCTCAGTCTCTCTTTTCTGGAGATATAGCAGTTAAAGAAGTAATCCTTTAAGCTGATGGTCTTCCCATTCTCCATCATTGTAATCGTAGAGTGAAGAATAAATGAAAAAAACCACGATGAGTCAATATGACCCCCATATGCCCAATAAATTCATTTGACTGCCTTGAAGGCAGTATCTTGAGTGGGTATTTTTATACATCTGGGAAAACCTTCCGGTTTCCTCATCTACGAAGCTTCACAGAAGCTAAATCATGGACACGTGAAGTAAGACCTCCACCCCCACTCCCTTTTGCATAATGATCACCAAAAAAACCCCACAAACCTTCATACATTCCCCATAAATATCTGGGAGCATAAAATGCAACCTGAGTTTGTGGGGAAGGAGATTCGCTTTGTGGGGAAGACTGCAATTCCAAATAGGCCTGTTTGCTACAAAACTTATGTGCAGAGAGATGGAGTGGTTTAAGATCTGAAACCAGGTGCTGAGCAGATGGGAAAAATGATTCATCTGGTATGCACTCTCTTCTTGCACATCTCACCTGACTCTCAATGTCTCCATGGCAGCTGCTGCACTGTGCACAAAAAACTAACATGCCAATGGATTTGGCACCTTGGTCTTCTGTGTCGCCCCATTACCCCACTGCCATTTTGGAGTGAAGTCGAACAACCCCTCATCCTCCCTCCTCCTCTCACTGTAACTATACCCTTCGAAAAAGCAATTCAGTATCAGCAGGGACAGAAAAAGGCAGGGCTGTGCAGCTCACTGAGGTGAGGTACTTGGAGAACTCACTAGAAACGAAGTGTTCAGGGAGCCACTTTATCACAAAGCTCTACAGGTAACTAATTTATCACTCCCAAACTAAAACTTTGGAGCAGGACTTCAGTCTTGCAGAGGCATCTCTTGGCTGTGTTTGAGTGCATGTTGAAACGTGCTTCCCAGCGGCTGCAGGCAGCCAGCTTTGGGAGGGAAAAGGCGGCCAAGCCATGCCTTTATTGCTCACTGGGCTCCTGGGATCCTTCTCTCCCAGCTGAACATCTGCCTAAGAGCTGGCCAGAAGGTAGCTCAGAAGCTGCTTTTAAGAGTAAACAACTCAGTGTCAAAGCTCTTAGCATCAGCACTCTGTGAAGGAAACAGAGGATTTACTGTGTCATATGAATTTAATATTTGATACATCCATCCACATATACCTGACTATATCCTGCCCTTGTAATGGGGATGGACTCAATGATCTAATAGATCTTTTCCATTTCTAGCTACTATCATCCTATTATTAAAAGTAATGAGCCTCTAATCTAACAACTGAACTAATCAATAAGAAACTGAGTTTGTTTTTCAAAATTGCTTTAATTTTAAGAATACAGCATGTCCATTCCCTGCTTCCTGCTTTTGACTGTGATAATAAAACTTTCAGTATGGCTAATGTAGTTTAGCTAAACAAATTAGACAACTGCCCCATTTAGGGGGGAAGAGAATGTTGCCATTAGCCACTCAGATGTTCTTTGCCTGGTCAGCTAACAATTTTTGCAAACCAGACATCAGAAGATATATGATTTTAAATTCACTATAATGCTGTAATATAATGCTCTACTATAAACCTGCAAATAGTGTAAATGTGATCACAATTTGTTGCTTTATGTTAATCAAAGTAGGGTTTTTGTTTTGTTTTGTTCCAGTTGCCATGGCACAGTTACATATTACAAGCTGACAGAAAACAAGCTTGCCAGTGTCTTTTGGTCCAGGCACTGGAATGATTTTTCCAGGTACCTGAGTTCAAATGTTAGTTCTACCTCATACTCTCTGTTTCATTTTGGACAAATCACTTTAACTGTCTCCCAGGGAAGTGAGAATAAAAAACTTCCCTTCCATGCTTTTCACTCTATTGCACTGAGGTAGATTGTAAGCGTTTTCAAGTAGTTCTTGCCAAAATTACTACATGTCTTTACATTGCCAAGCCCAGCAGTTTCCTGACATTAGTAGGGGTTGTTAGGGATATTACAGTACTAACAGAAATAGAATGTGGTATATTAGTATGACATGCTGCTGATTCATAATAATATAATAAAAATAATTATCACTTGCCACAGAAAATATGCCAGTTTAGAAAATCATCTTAGATTAGATGCCTTAACTCTAGGCTTGACCTATATTAGCAAGAAGTTTGCTGTGAAAAGAACAGAACAACAGATTAGTGCAGTTGGTGCTGAGGGCTCTGTATGTATAGAACGTGCGCTTTTGGGGGGTTAGTTTGAACTAGATTTTATCTGGTTCTTTGAAACAAATTCCCCCACCACTTACGAAGTTTTAAGTTGACTGAAGAACAGTGATTATTTTGGACCCTTCCTTCCCTATAGAGGTTGGTGAGTACCTGCAGCTCAGCTGCTGGTTCATTTTCCTTCAGAAGGAACCTAGTTTTTCCCCACACCAAAATCACCATGAACTGAACCAATGTGTGGCAAGTGGGAAAATCAGAGGATTTGCTTCTGCTCTAGACTAAAACTCCAGTTCAAAGACAGTCCCAGATGAGAAAGTACATGGAGATGAATCAGATCCCTTGATAGCTTTTTGTCTCCTTGTTATCATGCTACCACTAATTCTCCTAGCTTCCAAAACTGGGAACAGGTTGCCTACACGCTACTTTGAAGGACAGTCACTGAAAAGTCCTCTGACAGCAGATGGGAGGCAAAAGGGAAGACATAAGTAGAATAAAGATCTAGAGCAAGACACTCTAGATACCCTAATCATTGCCTTCAGGTTTATTGGTTCCCTCTCTCCCTCAAGTTATCAATATTAATGAAGTGCCTTCTGGAAGGAATGGATAATGGTCACAGTAGCAGTACTGACCTTCCCAAAGCTTTCAGTACAACTGATTTTACTACACTGTGCTGTGATTTCATCATGGTAGTGCAATGACATAACTTCAGAGAATTGCAAATTATTGCTTCTTTTCTCTTTAACTATCTTCTCAGTAATATCCCACTGTTCTCATTAAAGTCTTCTGTGTCTGCATATCTTTATTTGGATGTTGTTAAGAGCAGAAGACTCCTCTTCCTGTGACATTTGCCAATGCCAGGATTTGTATTTCCTCTCCACCAAATGCTACTACAACAGAATGACTGTAAGAAGAAAATATCTGAGCTTCACATATAACCCCTTCAAACTAAAGTGACGCTACTGAGAAGACACATTAAGAAACCAGCCAAAACGGCAGTCTCTCTGGCATGAAAGACCGTCAACGTATTGGAAAGTCTTAGAGCCTGGATGAAACCTTCACGATCCGTGGCCAGCTAGGTAACAGAAGACAGGCAACATGTACAAAACACATCAATCTTGCTAGAATTTTTTAAGTGCTTGAGGAAATTATTAATTCATGTCCTCCTGTGGCAGATAGTGAAATGCAAAAACTTTTATTTATGCATGTAAACCTTCCAGTTTTCTATGGAATTTCACTGTTTAAGAAAAGTATAACAGTTTCCAAAACTTTATATTCTTACCTACTAGATTATTCTGGAAAATAAGTCTATACTGTTTTCTAAACAACTCTAAATAAAATGCACTGCTGAAAAAAAATAAGGGAAAGGGAGACAATGTCACTGGGCTGCTTTGGTAGCGTTCTTCTGGGTAGTGTGAAATCACATAAGCTCTTCTTTGACAAATTAACATTTAAGACTGCTAAAATATAAATACACTGAATACATATAGTAACAGGCAAGTAAGCAAGCTGTTAAGGCTTGCCCCTTTCACAAACAGGAGTCATAGCTTTATCAGATAAAGTCCTAAAATTAAATAAAGGCCACTGAAACATTGCAGACAGTTGCAACGGTTTGTTTCTTGACCCACTGGGTTGCAAACCCAAAATGAAATGTAAAAATGTTGACAGCTGCAGAACTTCCAGGAATACTCTTAATTAAGACATACGGTACCAAGAAGGGTTAATACTGTTTGAAAGTAAAAGCTCTCATTCTAATAACAAGACCTCTCTCTGTGCACTGCTGGGTCAGCATGGTAATTAAGAAAATTGCCTTTAGTGCGCTTGTTTGGTAATGCTATTATCATCTTTTTTCATCTTTTAACAAGAGTAAACTACTTGAAGATGTCCCCATTTACTCTTCTTGCTTCTAGTAACCCATGAACCCATCAAGTCCATACTATGTCAGCATTTAATGGCCTAAATGAGTTACTTTATCATCTGGTTCACCCTGAAGTCTTTTACATATTTTTCTTGACCTTTAACCTTTTGACTATTATTTTGACAGCTATCATTAATGCTGTGTCCTGGGCAACCACACATTGACTAAGATGGATGGCAAAATGGCTAAGGAGTTGAAAGTAACACACACCCACTTTCATCTTCTTCTTGATTAAATCAAAACCATACAAAGCCAAATCATACGATGGGTCCCATGGAAGCAGTGGAGAATAGGAGCTGCAGTTTTAGTACGTAAAACTGAACAGCGAGAACAAAAGAGCGGAAAAAGCAGACTTACTGTAAAACAAATAAGCTATATAAATTTGACACCTAGAACTCTATAAATCTTCTAAGTTATGACTATTCAGCTATGAACTTAGATGAATCAATAGGTGGTTAGAAAGGAAATACTTTATACTAGTCAGTTCAAGCATAGATTTGGCAGTAAATCTCACTCAAAAAAAACCCCAATCCACAACACAAAGAACGCGCTTATATGGCAAGGACACAGTTAATTGGAAAGAAAGTTTGATACAACTTACTACTTTTCTAATAAGCTACTTCAAAGGCGAGCATGGCCCCTTCTGATCACTTACATGGAACACCACGGACTGTGGTCCTGCACAATTGTAAGGTCACTACAAATCATGCACCTTGAACAATTAAACTATTCCCCTTGGAGAAGCTGGATGATTTCATTTAAGAAAATGGATTCTAGATAAAAGGGGCAAAAGGAACTTCAAATAGTTCCACGTGCTTAAAATGAGATTAAAAAATGGAAGGAGATGCTAGTGTCAGATAAGATCGTACGCAAAGAGTCATTCTAACTGCATTTCAGACAGTTGGTGTAATCAGGCAGTAGGTTAATGGAAAGGAAGGCACTATATTGCCAAGCAGCAGAAAAAAAGCGGTGATTTAAGAGTCCACTAAAGTATTATCCAGAGACTAGTTTTAAAAAAACAAGCTAAACTATCAGGAAAAAGCTAAGAACAACATGAGAAAAAAAGGCAACCAGAACAATGTCACAAAGAAAATTCTCAGTCCCTTTGTCTTCTAAAATGAATGACCCTCACTGATGGAAAACTGAAATACTACAGCTCACTGATGGACCTGACACTTGACCCCTCTTGCTAATTAGGGATGGAATCTGGAAACTACAGCACTTATTTGCTTTAAGCAGCATTCTTTAGGGCCATAACAATTTTTGTGATTGCTTTATGAGCAGAATTTTTACTGTGAATGGACCAGATGAAAATAAAGCTAGCAAAATGACTACAGGCAGCTCTTGGGTAGAGGAAAGCTAAACTTCAGATGACCTTGGTCTTACTCTGGTTTGCACATGCCTTGTGTTTTCAAAACAGATGTTTCCCAAAAGCATGTTCCTTGGGAAGAGTTTCAGATTGATCCTCAAAAGTGGCGCATGCCCCACAAGTCCCTAAGCAGGCCTGGGAAAGGGAAATGGGTAGATCAGCCCCTGTGAGTTGGAGACAAACTCTTGATCAGAACAACCAAGCTGCCATATCTGGATCTCTCTACTCTCAGTAAAGCTATCTTCTTAAAGAATTGTAGAATGGCCCACTACACATTATTCATCTGTGTTTTATGTCTGGTATTTTTTGTCACAAATATTTCCCATTAAAACAATGCTTCTGGGGATGCGAGTGCAATTCAAGACACCAAATCAGCTTTCAAATTACGATAAAGCAATAATAATAAAACATCTCCAGAACAAATACTAACCCATGCACTCAGTATCACACTGGCAAAAGCCTTTTAGAAGACCATAATGATGCATTAATTAGTCCTGAATGATGATATTACTAATATGTGATGGCTTACTAACTGAGAAACTCACATTAACAAAGCACATGTGCTCCGTGCTTCCTTCACACATCACACAGCACGCTCGAGTTCACAGCCATTTGCATTATTTCTTTCTCTCTCTCATCTCAGGTAAGCCAGCAGGTCAAAAGATAATCAAAACAAGAAGCCTTGTACTGCACATTTCTACTCATGTAAGCATATACAAACTTTCTTAAATGTAACTGCATGTGCAATACAATAAAACAGCTTGTGTGCTTGGTAACTTGCAGGAGTAGTTTTAAAGAACAATTGATTTCAGGAAGATGATTTTTAAATATGATCATTCTCCAACTCTAGGATCCCACCTACATCTTAACAACTTCCCTTTAAAAAAAGTTTTGCCCTACCAAATTCTGGTGAGATCACAGCAACTCTACTTCAGTGCTTCAAAATGCGGTACGTGCACCGCACCGTCCATGTGTCAAACAGGTGTTCACGGGACTGCTTTATTGCAGGGTTCAATGATCAGAAAAATCTACAGGGGAAATGGGGACGTGTTGCCCCAGGAATTACATATAGTTTTTTTCATGACAAAAGTGTGATGTATGGTCTAGATCCAAAGAAAGAAAGAAAAAATCATTTTATATTTAACAATAGCCCTGCACTAAAAAATAAATCAGTACAGCTATAAAGACTAGACAATTTTTTACTGGTGACAAACACGCTTCTCCTAAAGCACATTTACAAAAGCCAAACAGAGCCAAATGACATGCTGGTGTGTTTTTGTATATTGCTGTGGATTAAATTAGGCAATTCTTAATCACCTTACGATATATCCAAGTCATGTTGCACCACAACTAAAAATAATAGGTCATTCACTTTTTTCCCCTCGGTTCTTTCCTGGATGTTTCTTTCCTTTGTTTATCTCCATCTAATAATAATAATGTAGGTATATATAAAAAAAGTGAGAACTTTAACAAGTCCAGCATCTATAGTCAACCATTTCAACTAGAAACTCCAATCATTCTGCTAATACTATTCATGATATTGAATAGCTGTAAAAGCTTTATTACAGCTTGCGTATCATCGCAAAAGAGTAAAGACCTAATGCAGTCATGTTTCAGGAGAAGTTGCTGTGTGCATTAATCAATGTGCTGCTGTATCCTTATCTATGATTCTTCATTAAAATTGTTGTCTTATTTGATGAGCAACTGTTGTTTGCTAAAAGATAATGGTTTTCACAGATACCACATCTTTATGTGCCTATCCTGTCCAAATGAAGTGTTACATTTACTTCATTGTACAGGATTTTCTTTATATTTTTGTATTTTCTCAGTAAAAATGAAACAACAAGTTCACTGACGAATCAGCACCCCAACTCCCTGTTTACTACAGGTGGCAAACTGGGCAGGAAAATGGTGTATTCCGATGGCTGTTTAATTCCTACTGCCCAAGTGGCAACACAGTAGGAAGAGAAGACTAGTAATGCCAGCAACTGATGGTGAGCAACATGTTTAATAAAAAGTACCAACCAGAGGAATGGGTTAATTTATACCACCAACAGAAAAATTCCCCGAGAGTGTAAATAGACCACTTTGAGCTGATGCTTCCCAGGTTAACAAAGCAACAAAGCCACATGCTGTGACTTGGTGGTTCTTGGTCTTTTTCACATTAATTTTTGGGAGCCCTTTTTGCTTTTCAAAAGGTAGAAGGGCAAGGGCAAGGAGATGAGGATACTGAGTGCTGATCACAGTGATGTGATTTACACTCAAACTTCATTACACCTCATTCTTTCTTGTTCATGTCCTTTGGACGGAGCCTTCCTGGGCCAATCTCGTAAAGGCTCACTGCTTTCCCCAGGCCCCCAGCAAGTACTCTACAGATAGCTGATATTTTGACCGCAGATCACAGCTGAGGAATTTCAGAAATAAGCAACTATGGGAAAACTGTGTATTCGTAATTTATTTCTTGGATGTGTTTCAGTTGCACAACACAAACATGAGAAGGAACACTCCTGAAAACAATCTTTTTATTCCTTCTACTAAAAAAAAGTATTTTAAATATCAATGTTTGTAATGACTCACATTTCATTGCTGCTAAAATAAACAGATTTTTCAGTAGCTATATAATAGTATTTAATTTAATGAGTACTCAAATACATGTCTAAGAAGGTATGTGAGTTAACTTACCTTATGTCGTAAGGGCGTTTCCCTGGTTATTTACTCACTGATAAGTGTGAGTAGCTGAGAGGTTCAGCTCAATGTGAAGTAAGTCAAAACTGTCACTAGTTCACCCGCTCATCTAAGCCCTGTATGCCTGTAGCCTGTATGAGGCTGCACCAGCGCTCACTGACATGAACGCAAAGTACCAAATTGGTTGTTTTACTGGGTACTGCACATACATAAAAAGCACCATGTTTTGGCCAGTTAGAAGTACCAAATAGCCTGGCTTGCACTGAATTTGCCCTGTTGTGCATAAGTTATTAGAGCTTATTTTATTTGGTATTGTATTTGTTAACAGTGGGCCATTACGTCTAATAAGAGAAAGTAATACAATCAGTATGAATATTTGTGCAGTTATCATTGTACACAATATTCAGATACTGGGTTTTGGGAACCCAGGAAACAACTCAAGTTAAAAGTTGTAAAACTCAGATGACTGTTTGACTGTATTCAAGTGGAAAGATACTGAAGTTTGAAATAAAATTTCTTTAAATCAAGAATAACAGTAATTCATATTGCAGAAACACCTGCCCTTCCTGACCAAATAATACTCAAACAAAAAGCTGGCTATAATCAACCACTGACAAATAGAGGCTCTCTTAATTTATTAATCTAATTAATGCACTCCCTTTATTTATTAGACTAATTGCATTGGTTCCTCAAGGGGAATTACATTCCCCCCGTTTCTCCTCAACCTGTATCCTAGGCAGAATCTTCAGTATTTTATTTCAGTAATTGAAAAAATATTTTTGGTATATTCTTACCCTATAATAAACTGCCATCATAAACAAGGCATTGAGATTTCTAAGTCATAAAAACACGGCAGGTGAATAGAAAGGGGATGTGATAACTCTGACAATAAAGTTTGCACTGCTGCCCTGAAAGCCCTGAGTATTGGCAGCTCCTGCCACACTTCACAAGTAAATTTCCTACTGGATCAGCACATCATGAAATGCTTTATAGAAAAAGGAGAAAGCTTAACGTAGGCAAGACTTTAAGAAAACATTTTGGAAATAAAGGAGCCCTCAAACACAAATGTAATTCAGTAAATAAAACATCAATGTCAATGGCACAATAACAGGCCAAATTGAGTACACTGAGTTTGCTCTAACCAGCAGAAAATGCACAGTAGTAAAGAGAGAATGAAAGAAAGTGCATACAATTTTTTGGTATGGGATTTCTAAAATTATTTGATTCGTCTGTTACAAAGCAGCTAAACAGACCACTTACAGTCATAACAATGTTATGGATCTGATTTTATTTGTACTTCCAGTGTAAATGAGAAGTGATTCCCAGCAAATCAGAGGAAATACATAAGATTTCTGGTGAATGTTCAGCCTTGTGCCAATCTGCTACATGTAAGTAAGTACCACATTCGAAGTCTCTATTATTTCAGTTAAATAAGTAAGATAATGTATTAGCCTCTGTTTCAAACCACCTAAGTTTTAATGAGCTTCCAAGCACAAATTCAGAACTGCAAAAATTCAAAGTTGGTTGAAAAATAAAAATGCCAGCATCAGTATAAACTTGTATCCAATTCTACCTGAGGACACATCAAGGAAAACTCCAGGGGAAAAAAGTACCTTTTAAAATATTACACAGAAGAGGAGAGAGATGATCAGCCCTGTGTGGCAGAGAGAAAATAACGTCTCTGGCATTGCAACCAAAGAAAACATGAAAAGAGGGAAGTCTTGGACCTCCAATACAGAAAAAGAAATAAGTCTATAAGGTATGTTTCTGGGTGAAGCTCTGGCAAGCATAATGTAATCCCTTTATACTCAAACATTTTTTAGACCTGAACAGCAAGTTATGTTCCCTTCAGCTGTGGGACTGAGGAATGTTCAAACCCTGAATTTCATTATATATCCCATGTAGCTGTGGTTTGGTTCCTCCAGAAACAAAGACTGATGCCACAGTGAGAGATGAAGATGGATGGAGGAAAAAAATGTGAGCGGAGGACTGCTAAGCAAAACTAAAATGCAGAGAGGAGTAATGGGATGAAATTAAACAGGGGAAAGTAGAGCATGAAGAAGAGTCCTATCAGTGAAATATATTGGAACAGGAGATTTGCTAGCAAGAAAGATGATGATGTTCTCTTTGACTCCTTCATTTACAACTGGACAAAGCACCATGAAAGCTACTGGACAGGACAGGCAGGAGGACGTATTGTGCCATTACAGTGCTTCAGAATATCTGCCTGAATTCAGGTGCATTACATAATGAGAAGTGATATCCAGTCTCTTGGTCGCTTGTTACATTGATTCTCTTTTCAAGGGAATACAGTGCTCTGCAGGTAATATTCTATTTACTGAATATTACAATATTTTACAACATCTTTGTATGAGTTTGTTCCCCAGACATGGCTTCTCTTAACACAATATGGGACACAACAATCATAAAAGTACCTTTAAAGTGAATCATTTACTCTCTCCCACCCTTTGGCCAGCAGTCCCCTGCCAGGCAATCACCTCTAGTGGCACCTCTGGCTGAAGCCAACACCTTCCTGTGCAAGTTTTCTAAGTCAGGCACACAACTTTTGAAAATGAAATAACAACAGTTGCACATTAGCATGGGTTAATTATAACCATTTTTCTTAAAGGACTGAAGGCTGCAAATGACACTGTCTATAACATAAACATCTAAAATATAGAAAATTAATAGCAATTACCAGCACGACAGATAATTTTGAATACCCCTAAGTACATCAATGAGCTGAGTTTGTAGTTACAGCATTTGTGATTTATCAGACCTTCACCACAGCAGACTCCCTTCAACATAGAAATCACTGCAGTAAGAGGTCACCCTTCCATCCCCCAGCACCAACTCTTCCTCCCAACTCACTCAGGATCTACTCTTCCGCAAGGAATGAAGCAGCTCCCCCGTTTACAGCTGCGTACCCTCAATTCACACAATGCACAAGTGTGGCCTGGCTGGGCCAATGCTAATCAGCAGTGGTAACATCTCCTTCCAGACAGTCCAGCTAACCTCTTGTTTACCCGCATGCAAACGTGTGGAGAATCAGGTAGGTTGTCTCTTCCCTCTCTGCTGAAACGGTGATGGCAAGAATTCAGCAGACTGTGTGGAGTTCTTCTATGCTTCACAAGCTCTTCACTCCCAGTGTTAACCATACAAATACGCTGAAACATCATCCGTAAAAGAAATATGAGATAAACTAGGAGGAACATTAATCTTGAACTGTGCTGGAGGCATCCCTTTCAATTACTCTTCTTTCTCAACTCCTTTCTCATTATCTACAGCTTCTTTGGTAACACCACCTCTTCCAACTGGAAATCCTTCTCTGGTTACAATGTCTCCTTATGAAAAAGGCAAGAGAGCCGCTGCTGTAAGTGTTTTTGTACAGGGCAATTTAGGGCTGCTTTCCTCTTCTTGACTAATATTCATATAAGAGATGTAGCAAATACCTGGACAAATATTGCTATGGTCAATAAAGAATAAGAAAAAAACCCCTATCATTTTGCTGATGGATGCTTCCTCCAGAAGATGCCAGCTGGCACTTCTACGTGTTTGGAACAACTAGCTGACCGCACTTGGTTCTTTTTCTCTTACTGTTGGTAGTGCTTTGACAAGCCTGAATTTTGCTTTAATGTTGGTTATTTTTGGCTCATTTCTCTGCCTGTCACTTGGGAACTGCTGGTATTTCACTTTTTCCATCAGCTGTTTCTTGTTGGGCCACGGTGGTATCACCAGGCTCCACATGTATTGCCTTTTTTTTTTTTTTAACTTCATTATGCTTTATCAACATCATCTTCTTTACCTGTTTGTCACCATAGACCTCCTGCCTCTTTCTGCCAGAAGCCTCAGATTCTTTCTTCCACCCTACCCCAGAGTCAATAATAAGAGATCCCTTCCCTTTCTCTCTCCGCTCATTCCTTCTTAGCCATCCCACTACTCTCAAGGCCCTTCTGTCAAGCCAGCAAGCCTTCTGGACAACGAAAAAACTTGGAGACCCCCTCTCTGTAAACTACTAGTAGAGATGCTGAGTCACTGAAGTGCCTGTAAGTCAAAGAAAGGGTCTGCACTCACCCCTAATGACGAAGCCAGCTTTTCTCACAGCAGCAGGGGATTAACAGTAAAGCAGTTTAGATGTGACTTTCTACCTCATAGTACATGGAATTAACACAAACGACCTGGCTGACCAGTATTTTACTTGCTGGATGCATTATCCTCCCTTATTTATCCTTCTTTATGGAGCCTTTGAGTTAACAAGATAAAAAATTTTACTGTCAGAAATTTTGAGGTAAAATAGGTGAGCCACTCTGACTTCATGGGATTGTCTGTTGCTGAAGAGGAAATATTCCTCTGTGAAAAAAAATAGTGCAAATAACTCCACATGCAAAAGCAGTTCACCAAATGAAATTTTCTGGCATTTCCTGTGTGTTATAATCACTCAGAAGCTTCTGTAATTGGGAAGAAGAGACAGTGAAGAGGTGGGCACATAAAGAGATAACTTTCTGAGAAGCAATCAGTTTAAATGCACCTATCTCAGTAAGTAATTCTGTTCCCACACTCTAAGCATGTGAGGAAAGCAAACTGTCCTCTTCACTCATGGAAAATAAAGTGAATCTCTTAAAGACTGCACAAATTTCATTCACATTTAAGACTAGAGAACCACCACAAAGGGTATTCTCCAACTTTTGGAGCTACTACAGCTTCAGTTGACTCCACTTGGATTTGTAAGAACCTCTGAAAAGTCAGACAAGAAGTCTTGCTGTTTTACTGAAAAATATTTGTCATTCTACAAACAATGTTGGCAAAAATTTCTTGTCTTTTCTACAAATAGGTATTTTCTGTTTATTTCAACCAAAATCAGTATATCATAAACTATTTTATGTATATCATAGATGAGAAAACTGATGAGTACAAATTGGATAACTGCCTTGTTAAGGTCAGACATGAGTTAGCATTGCTGAAAATAGCTCATCCCTCACTCCAACAACTAGATTAGTCTTTTCTCATTATTTGCCCTCTCCATGTTCTCTTTTTTACAGCTCCATGTTTAAAATGAAAACTGGAAAGGGAGCTGAAAGATGTGGGACTCCAAAGGAAAGTAATTTATTTTAAAAAACAATCCTGAAAAGGCTGGCCAAATGTTCTCACGCTTTATTTAGATACCAGAATTTGTTGCATCCATTTACAATCTCCCAAACCTAGATAAAGCACAAAAAAATAATTGAGAAAGTAAAAAATAAGTGGGTGGCAACAAAACCACTGAACTGACAGCCTGGCAAGTCATCTTAATCAAGTGTTATCGTGGCAACAGAGCAGAGCTCTGATTTTTGACTCATGTCACAAACTGCACTCTGACAGTTCTGTTGAGAACTCTTTTTTCCACTGACAAGCTCTTGTTTTCACAACTGGAAGAAAGGGGTGACCAGAAGTTCAAAATTCAATGGTCTAAAAATGCATGACTAAAAATGCTTCAAAGGGCAGCAGTGAAGAATGTTCGGAAATTAAAAGCCAGGTTCCTGCAGCCCTGATGACACTCTGGTTCCCAGTGCCTCTGTTTAACCTTGGCCACCCCACACTTCTAGACCTGCTCTTTCAGCTGTTACACTCTGTTGCCTTGAATTTAGGTCTAAGGCACATGCAGATAAAAATATTAAGACCCTGCAAAGACAGGGCAAAAAAAATCCTCCTAAGGTCCCATGACCTTACCTATCTGAATGGTCCATTTGCATCGGTTGATGTATTGGCAATAGGCATAAAGACTATGCGCTACATCTCTTACACCTCCTCATCCACTCTCATTCAGCAAAATATTAAGGATTGCAGAGGGAAGAAAGGCAGTTTCAACAAAGTAATCTTGGTCCTACATCATTCCTCCCTCCCAACTCCAGGCTCTTACTTTAGTCATGACAGGTGATGCGAAGTAATTCCCACCTGTTCCTCTCTCAGTTCATTATAGACACATCCTGCAGTGACTACACTCTGAACAGAAAAGCAACATTAAAATCTGACCTCAATTCCTTCTTGGAGTTCTAACTTCACTTTAAAGTAAGAACTAGGTTGGACTACAATACATTTACTCTATTACAACTATTACTGCAAATAACTGTAGTTTCATTGAACACTGTTTCAGCACTGGAAAGTAAAAAATTCACTGCTGTTTGCATATTGGCATATAATTTGTTGTCCGC
The DNA here is from genome assembly GCF_000687285.1 of Phaethon lepturus. Lineage (NCBI taxonomy): Eukaryota > Metazoa > Chordata > Aves > Phaethontiformes > Phaethontidae > Phaethon > Phaethon lepturus. Next base: position 101,821 of record NW_010555367.1, on the reverse strand, counting down.
CTCTAGACAAAGGATGAATTATAAAAAACAACACAAGGAGACCCAGTACAGGGTATTATGGTAGCTACATTTTTCTTTTTCTTCTTTTTTTTCCTGTTCTTGGACTGGGAAATTGTTGAGATACCACTGCCCTTGGTAAACATTCAGATATCAGTGACATTCAGTGCACAGAAGAAAACTCATAAACGCACAGTAATATCTGGCACAGCATAATAAAAAGAGAGAACTCACTTTATTCTTCCCACAGCCTGTGCACATGCACTCATGGATTCTCTGTGCTCTACCACAAATAAGCTTCCTCCTCTGCAATGCATCTGTTCCTAAGGAGGAAATCTTCCCTACTGATCAGGTGTACACATTAAACAAGGCAACATGCATTTTGCAGGTTGTACAATATGTATGCTTTTTTTGCCTTTTTATATATAATGCACTCTATGAAGCAGTGGTGGGTTGTGCAAGGGGATGTTCTACGTTGTCTTATACTTGTGCTTTCACTTTCCATGTAACATTTAAAACAAACAAAATGATACTGCTACTTGAACAAGGTCAGAGAGGTCTTCAGATGGTCTGTTTCCTCAGCTTGCCTCTGGCTCCACATTGCTTTGCAAATCAGATGCTAGATATATTTTGATTAGTTTGTACTTTAATGGATCATGTACAGAGAGTCCACCCTTCACATCACAGCCATTAATTTTTTCTGGAGTCTGATGGAAAAAACAGGTAGAGGGTTTTGTGTGTGTGTGTGTGTATGCGCGCGCTAGCGTATGCATGTGTGCTGATTGAAAAGTGATGGATTATTTTCATGTGGTAAGAAACACAATGTTTTCTTTAGCACAGCAGGATATTCTGTTTGCAAGGTCTAACAGTGAAATATTATGCATATCTACAGCTGGCCCACTGCCAAAAACCAAACAGCAGAAATCAGAAGAGATTTTGAATCTGAATCTTAAAAAACCAGTACAGCCCTACAAAACACCTAATGAGCCATTCAAAGCAGAAAAGCATTTGTACTAATGTATGATTGCTGTCAGATATGTCAGCATTTAACAAAATAGTAAATAATTATTCGTTTAAATGTTACCTTGAACTTCAATTTAAAATATAAATATATTTTCAATGTCTTCTACCTCTGTGCTGATACGGGTTAATTTACTTTAGGTCATGATAAATGAAGTGAAATATTTCCCAAGCTCAAAAAAGCAATCACTTAAGAAGCAGGTACAATTAAAAAAAAACAAATAGCATAACCTCAAAGGACAAGTGTATGAGAGCTGTAGCACACCAACCAAGAATTTACTAGCTCAGAAAGCTGAACACCAAAATGTTTTAACATGCTTCGTTCAACTCCTAGGAAAGAGGACGGAGCTGTGTGTGACGTTCAACCAAAGGCAGCTGAGCTGGGGTCCAATCAGCCACCGCTGGAGCTAGGTGGAGTTTTGCCATCCACATCACTGGTGGACAACCCAAGCATTCCCCTTGAGAAATCAGATTTGGAGGCCTTTTTTTTTGTGCTAAGGTCCAATTAAATAGGATGGGAAAAATACCAGAGTAGAGTCAACACTCTGATCCTTACATATGTAATTCCTACAAAAAGGCAGAAAGAAGTTTACGTGACGACGGCAGACTGGGATCCCACAGCATGCTCAACAGCTTGTGTTGTTAAACTTGCAAAAATACATTTAATTCTAGGTGACTCTCTTCCAGCGTGCGATCTAGTAACGCCCAGCAGTTTGAGTGTGCTCTTTGGGACACTCTCTCTTGGTTGTAAGACAGAGGACTATTATCAGATACGTCTCTTTAATTTGTCATAGAGTGGAGGAATGATTTTGGTGGCCGCTGTAAGGAAAAGCAACTCTTCCCTTGGTAAGCCA
>NW_010555367.1:98983-99919 GCF_000687285.1 Phaethon lepturus | reverse complement strand
TCTTTCCTTGGATAATTTATTGCACTTGACTAAGCTAGCTAGCTTAATCTGGCCAGCACCAGATTGTGTGTGTAAATGAACATACACGTCTGCGTTTGTATGTGAACATGTGATTATGTTATTTACCTATTAGCATGCCCTTCTGGAAAATCTCACTCAAGCCGCAAGCTTGCATGGCGCATCTTTATTTCCACTGCATCCCTTTTATCGCTAGATCTTCACACTGGGTTTCAGAAAATGCTTACGGTACTAGACAGTTTATTAAAAACAGGCTAGCGGGTTTATCAACATAGTTAATATTCTAAGAGCAAAAGATTTAGTGTCAGGACACAATCAATGTTTGGACTGTTAATATGGAGACTGTGGCATTTTGAAAAAGGAAAACCTGGGAACTCAGGATACATATTTAATAAACTTCCAAAGTAAATCATGTCTATCTTTATAATTTGATTTTTTAAAAAAGCAAGAACAAAGGCTACTAGAAATTTGGAACCTGTGCTGGTAAGGCACAAATATTTTTGAACACTTTTGAATATAGAGCTCGTCATTTGCCCTGTTGCATTTCTTTTGAGATGCTACATCAGGACCCTTATTTTGAAATCATTAAAAACTGGTTTGAAATAACAACCATTCTGCTCAAAATAAAGGTTCCAGCAAATGATGAGTTGCCATTTGACTCTGGCAGAATACATTACTATTAGGAATTTTCTGCCTAAGTTTTCACTGAGGATTTTCATTGTCATATTTTGATACACAGAAGTTGACTGGCACATCTTTTCAAAACCTTTCTCGTTTTTTCCAAACATAACTAGCATATAAAAAGAACCATAATATGTATTATGGGAAAGCAGCACAGTGATATAAAAGACTTCCATACTAAGAGCAGACGGAAAATGGTAGTTATTATTAATTTAGAAAAACAAAAGAGCTACCCAG
>NW_010555367.1:17426-98881 GCF_000687285.1 Phaethon lepturus | reverse complement strand
TTAGGAGACGAGATAAGCTGTAATGGTTGCATATTAGAGGTTAAAACTACAGCAGAAACTCATAACGTAAGGGTTCATCGCACTGAGGAAAACAGAACAAAGGAAAGCAACACAGGAGCAGTCTGGCGTAGGTGGCAACAAGGTGAGTGTAGGCTACGGGAAACTGAGGGGCTTTTCCATTAACGACCACTTAAACAGGTATCAAGCAGGACTCCCTCCCTTCAAGAGTGGCTTCTTAAAAGAAAATAAGTTATATAATATATATATATTTTATGTTATATGCATAAAAGGGTAGGGATGTTACTTCCTAAAATGTGCAGCCAGGAATGTCTTGATTTTAGTAGAGGAATGACAACAAGCATCTTCATCTTCCTCAATAATAACGGCAGAAAAATATCCTAATACCACTAAGCATGGACATAGCACAAAACTTTTGCACAAGGGGTCAACGAAATTTCAGAGCACAGCAGGTCTGCAGAGTGGGGGTGCCTTTCCCTGCTAGTTCTCCCTCCAGCAAACAGAGACTCAGCAGGAGCCAGAGTCCTCTCCCTGGGGCCTCACACTCCCGGCACACCCAGCAGCTCCCGCCGGCTCTGCTGCTGCTTCCTCCACCTCTTCCGAAGGCTGAAACGCTTCCCCCGGCTCCAGCTGTCAAGTCAAAACTTGAACCAACCCAATCTCCAGAGCCTCTGTAGCTCTGGTCATGGCTGGAGCACACAAGTAATGCAGGCAGCGCTCTGCCGGCACCGCTTTGCCAGCATCGAGGAGGAAGATGAGGAGCAGAGGCCAGAAACAAAGGCTGGGCCATCAAAGCCATGCAGATGCAGAGCAGAGGCTGAGACAAGCATTGAGGATCTGTGGCGCAGCCACAATGTCTAATAATTCATTACCAGGTGCATTCTGCAACACTGCTGCGTCGCCAGCACAAGGAGAGGCCCACCAGTTGTGGCATCCAGACAGAGCAAAAACCAGTGTCCTCTTACACCACTTTGGGAACACTAAGAAGCCATTCAAGCTCTCTGAACTGAAAAAAAATAAAATCTCACACTAATAATCGTTTTTGGGACTACTGTCTGCCTCCACGCCACCTATGAGAAGGAAGCCTGGTTGATACACTGCATAGCAAGACAGGCTCTTGATCTAAGCCGGCGTGCCTGGGTGCAATGCAAGTGGAGGGCAGCCGTTTTTTTAAATATAAGCAGCTACATCCCTGCAACCTGCAGTATGTCAGCTCAGCAGCCAAGTCCCATTATTTTGTTGGGGAGTGGGGAGAAAGGGAGAAATGTTCTCCAGCATTTTTCCAGGAAAGGAAAGGTAGCAGAATACACACTTTCAGTTTCTGTCCCCAGACAGATTCAGCTGCAGAACGGAGCAGTGTGACCAGGTTCTCAGCAGTGACAAGTGAGCATAGGCTCAAGATCAAGTTGCTTTATATAAAACGAAGACCAAGCCTTGGATTTTTCAAAACCAGGTGCCTAATTTTTTTTGTGGGACTTTGCCACCATTGAGATATTTTATGTTTGCCAGCTGCCAGACTCTGTTTGGAAAGCATAGCTTCCTCACTTAGCGATGCAACTCCATAGGCATAGCAAATTATGTACATGTTTGGCAAGCAGCTTTGAAAAAAAATAAATGTATTCCATGCCAAGAAATGCAAATACTTCCAAAAATACAGTAGTTTGTCACAAGACAACAGTTTCCCCTCCTCTTTGCCTTCCAAGGATTTAGCTGGGGAATGTTCACCTGAGCAATCTAAAATCTCAACCTACGGCCAAAAAAAAAAAAAAAAAAAAAGCAGCGCATTATTCTGCACAGTGAATTCCCATGCCGCAGCTTCTCCTAGCAAACAGAGCACCATCTCTCTCCAACAGGGTAAATAACCCAAGCCTTCAGGAAGCAAAATCTGTTTAGAGAGTGCGTGCTCTCTATCGCTGTCCTTATAATGAAGGATACTTCAAAGCTGGACGGCTTCTTAGTTACCAGTGCTTGGCTACCCCCTGCTGGGCTGCCACATCTCAGGCCGTTCTGTACTATCAGGCAGCAGCAGCAAAGTGCCCCAAACACAGCAAGTTAGTCACTGGGATAAGTTTCCTAAACTAAACTAGGCTCCGAGTTTTTACTCCTGGCTCAGTACTGAAAAATGACACAGCTTGGTCGGCTGAGATTAAAGGGATGGCTGGTTAGCACACCGTAAGTCTCTATTTTTTAAATTATGTGTGGATTTTTCATTGATTTGCCCAAATTCTAAATCAGCACAAACAATTTGAAGAAACAGTGATACACTGAGATGTCAATAGCTACACTCAAGAAGCAAACAAGCCCCCCCCGAAGACCCAGAGAATCAAATGTTTTCCTAGTAAGTATAAAACTCTGAGGCAGCAAATTTCATTTCTAATTCTATACAGATTGGGTGAGCACATCTTAAACACTTTGCTCAGAGTTTGCTTTAAAAAGCATTCCTCAAATACAATTCAGAATAGAAATTCCCGGTATGAAACCCTTATTTATGTATTCTGTGGTTAAATTAAAACAGGAAAATGTGCTGCAAGATGTGTTCAAACAACTAATAGTTCCTGTAAACCAAAAATATATTAAAAAAACCATAAGTGAAAAGAAAAAGATTAGTTGTTTTAAGCTATAACACAGCTGTATGCAACAAAAGCCAGAAACATGTAAAATTAAATTGGATTTTGGGGCGGGGGGGAGTGTGTGATGGGGTTAAGTTTACTAGTAATTCAAATCCTTTTTTCCAAGTTGCAAAATGTTGTTACTGACACATTTTTTTCATTCTGTTTATTTTTGCAGACAAGGCAGAAAAGAACTTGACATTTGAACTATATAAACAGAGGCTGCATACGCCGGCTTAGGGCTCTCGCTTGGCCAGTTATGGCTCCTATGTAGCACAAGGGTCAAAAAAAAAAAAGTCAAATATCCCTTCAAAGATTTATTAGTGTCACATAAATAGTAAAATTCTATTTATCGACAGATTAATAAAAGGCTGAATTAGTCTCTAACCTCTTTGATTTTTAAATGCTGGTACGACATTGTCACCCCTTGTTCCTTTATCTAAATACAGCATGTGTAGCAAATAAACATTTCCCTTGTGTTAGTGCAGGAAAAGGGAAGAAGTTTTCATTAAATAGAGTTGTAAAGGGGTCATATTACTGGACTAGAGTTACATGTCTCCTCTCAGCTTTTGTCCTTTATGCTGGGTGTCCTCTCCAAGAGATGAGGCAGCGGCAGACTTTGGGGAAGGAGAGAGAGGGAAGACACTGTACCGTGCCTGTCTGTTAGTCAGCAGGGGCCATCAGCTAAAGGGGATAGGTTATAATCTGTGGTTCTCAAAATCTAGACAATGATTCTATTTTTTTTTCTTCTGTATTTAGTTTCTGGTTTGCTCTCAGGATGCATAACCTTTTCAAAGTTTCACTCCTACTGAAGTACAAAAAATAGCATTTCAAAGCTACAGGCCAAGAAGGAACAGAGAGAGGGATCCTTCGACTGCCACTATTGACAGACGGCCTTTACTTTACTCAAAACAGCTTTGCCTCTGCTGTGGATCTGCTCACAATTTATTTGAAAGCAGGAGGTATTTATTTAAAAACAGGCCCAGAACCTACCTTAATCTGACAAGGTTTCCGCACAACTCCAGCCCAAGCTTTCTCCCTGTTGTTTGGCAGTGGCCATACACTGCAGGAAAGCAAACGGGACCTGGGAATCATTCACTGCTGTCTAGCGTGAAAGTGGATGGAAGAATATGTATGTTCCCCCCCAGGCTGGGGACCAGGGAAGGAAGGGATGGATGTTTCCACTCCATCCCGTCCTGCAGTCCTGATTCCCTGGTGGGAAACGTGCTGTGTGCCCCAGGTATACCACCGCACTTCATCACTGGGCTTTTCCTGAGAGTTCCTGGATCTCATCCCAGAAGAAAGCCAGGAGTAGACTGGGATGCACATCCAGAGTTCAAAGCTAAGAAACACTTGCAGCTCTCACAGTTTATCTTACATCGTCCTTAGGAGTGCATCCAGTCTTAGGTTTCACAGTATGCCCTGGTCTCCTTCACAACAGCTCACCTTCACCTCTGCATTCCTCTTCCAGCTCTCCTGCAAACCACCTTTCCTCCTCCAGCCTTCTTCCCTGATGGCTCTTCCCAGCTTCCTGTCATGACTTTTAATGGCCCAGTCCTGGGCTTCCAAGACTCCACATCCGGCTAACATTTTCCTATGGGCTTAATTTGCACAGATCTTTCCCAGAGCTACATAAATTCTAACGTCATCTCTAACCTTAGTTACCCCTCTGTTAGTCTGCTAGTAGAGTTTCTCCTCAGCTTCTGTCCTAGGTCTCTTACAGACATCTTTTTCTGGAAGGTGCTAAAATCTTCTCTCATCTGTCAGGCATTGCATAGCTACCCCACTCACATCTATAGCTACCTAGATTCTCTGATGAAATCTCATCACCGTTTTGTAGGGTATGTCTGTGTTAAAACCTGTGATACGCATTTGCTTGCTGCCCTCCTTGCAATAAGCAAAAATGCAACAGCTAGGCAATTTGGAAGAAACGGGAGAATTCCAGGTATTACTTCTGCACACAGGAGTAATTTTCAGCTATAGCTATGAGCAGAGGAAAAATATGAAAGATGTGTGGAATATACTGGATATAAGGAAAGAGAAAGCGAGAGGAGCTAACACAGAAACTGGCTACTTTGGATAAGGCAGTAGTCTCAAGTATTTTAGATCTAAAAGATTTCAGTTCAAACACTGTGAATGACTCTGGCTGGAGTGTCTGTAAATTAGCAGCAATAGCAGAACAGATCTCTAAACACAAAGAATATGCTCCAAGGGAAGCCATCACTATTCCTCTAGGCCTGCTAATGTGTCCCACTGAGATTCATGATAGGTATCACCACAGTTCCCAGCAAAATCAATGACTCGCGGTGACATGATTCATTTCTGGTTCTAACATCTGGCTGGAATTTTACGCATACAAAGCTTGTGATTTGTACAAACAATTACTTTAGAGGAACAAAAATCTTTGCAATTCACCATGTCATAACCAAACCATCTGTCCAGCAGGCCACTATGGGATCATGCGGATGGAATAGAAGGCAGAAGCTGGCCCATTTTGTCCAGTATGTTTGGTTGAAGATATCTGCTTTGGTCTTGCATCATCAATAACAGGAGTCTATTCGCATTGCATTGTAAGTTTGTGAGAGACCAAAGTTCTTCTGCTGTCAGCTAATTTATATCCATACCTTAACAGTGAAAATTGTAACCAAAACAACCTAGCCATTGAAGCTCTGTCTACCCTGCAAAACAAAGAAAATTAAGACAGCTGAATACAATAATTGATATTTTATGTGCAAACTTGCATGCTGCATGCACAAGTGTTACTAATAACATTCCTTCATTTCTCAAAAAACTGGAAGCATTGGATATATGAAATTGCTCTTTCTTTTAGCCACAGAGAAGGTAAATCCCAGAATATTTACATTCAAGTAAATTCAAAACCATTTAGATCCTATGACAAGTTCAGTTCCTTATATGAAAGTGAGTAACCCAGTGTACATATGACACTCTTGCCAAAGCAAATTAATATTGAAAGCTGAGACATGAGGGACACCTTCCTTAGCCAAGTTGTGACTACCCTTGCCTAGAGCATACAGTTCATGGCATTTAAAAGGGTCTGCCCCACAGAGTGAGCTTTGCTGGGTTGTGTCATGTTCCCGAAGAAAACAAAAAGATGAATGGGCAGCAACACAAACTTATCCCTGGCTGAGAAGGCAGCCTTTTAGATAACGTGCACTATGTCATTCTGGTACCCCTCACTTGGCAAAACACAGGCTTAAAATATATTCTGTTAAGAGTTTGTCCTCAGATGGTTTTAGCATAAATCAAATAAATGCAGAAAACAGGGTAACAATTAAAAGGTCATTTACATTGTATTTCCTGCCCTTAAAGCAGGACTAGCTGCACCATATTACTTGACAGATATTTGTATAAGCTCCTCTTCAAAATCTCCAGTATAGATTCAGAAATTTACCCAGACAATTTGATACACCACATAGCTGTGTCGGCACTCCGTAAAGTATCTTGTGTTGGCTATGAAGAGATTCAAAAAGGCTTAGGGGCTAATGTAACAGGAAGAGTAGGAAAGGTCAAATAAAGAGTGTGTCCTAGTTGGGCAAAATAAAAGAGTATTCGTTATTTAATAATTATGTTATGAAAGCAAGCGAAGCCCCTGGGGTTAGCTCTGCCCTCCACTGTACTAAGCTCTGCCCAGTGACAGCATTTCAGGTAATCTGCACACCCAAGTGAGGAGATATTTCTCTGACGTGATACAAAAGCAGCCTCTATCATCTCTCCACAGACTCTTCAGTGCTCACAGCGAAGCATATGAGCAATCTATACAACAATAACCTACCACTGCGGTTCACTGACCAAGCGGCTGCTTCTATGCAGAAAGCAGAGGTTGCTACTGTGCTGGTTTTGGCTGGGGTAGAGTTAATTTTCTTCATAGTAGCTAGTATTGGCCTATGTTTTGGATTTGTGCTGGAAACACCGTTGATAATTCAGGGATGTTTTAGTTACTCCCGAGCAGTGCTAACACAGAGTCAAAGCCTTTTTCTGCTCCTCTCACCACCCCACCAGCGAGTAAGCTGGGGGTGCACAGAAACTTGGGAGGAGACACAGCCAGGACAGCTGATCCCAACTGACCAAAGGGATATTCCATGCCGTATGACATCATGCTCAGCAATAAACTAGGAGGCAGGTTGGCGGGGGGGCTGTCGCTCAGGGACTGGCTGGGCATCGGTCAGCTGGTGGTGAGCAATTGATTTCACTTGCTTCACTTGTCTTTCTTGGGTTTTATTTCTCTCTCTGTTATTTTCCTTTTCATTACAAATTATTATTATGATTATCATTATTTTATTTCAGTTATTAAACTGTTCTTAACTCATGAGTTTTCTCACTCTTACCCTTCCAATTCTCTTCCCCCCATCCTGCTGGGCAGGGGAGCAAGCGAGCAGCTGTGTGGTGCTTAGTTGCTGGCTGGGGTTAAACCACTACAGTCTTTCTTGGCACCCAACGTGGGGCTCGAAGGGTTTGAGATAATAACAGATTGACCAGAGCATATTAGAAGGGATTTATATCTGTTAACAGTTGCAGGTCATGATATTGATTCATCTGTTCTCGATATTAGTTTATCTGATTTACACCATGCTTTTTTTTTTTTTGCTATCCATGTTAAAGATTGGTGTTGGGTTTTGCAGTTTGCTGTGCTCTGTAGTGATTAGTGATGTTTTGCCTGGGAGATTTGTTATTAAAAGACTGACCTTGAGCTTAATCTGGTATTTGGGCTCTGTACTGAAGCCATTACTGTACTTCGGGTACCATCTTATGGAGACAATTAGCAATTATACTTCTTCCTCTGAGAGGTTTTTTGTGGAGAAGATAGAGAATGACACCTTTGCTGCCTTCTTCTGTGATGTTTTCTTCCTTGTTATAATAACCTCTCAGTATCTTGAACATCCTTGAGTAGTTAAAATACTTTTATTGGTATTTCTTAGGAATATTGCTTCTGTTTTGTCTAAGGTTAACAAGCAATTTAGGAATATGACCCAGGCTTTGTAAGAGTATGGTTATGGGTGGCATGGCATGTGGGAGAATATGGGCAGGTATCTAGAGAATTTCTCACCTCCAAGGGTCTGAACTTCACTCACAAACAACTACAGAATCCTGATGAAGTGATAGAATGTTTGGAGGAAAAAAATAAAAATACAAGAGGCACAACTTACTACACTGTGCTGGGCCCTGGCCTGTGTCTACCAAACACTGCTCAATATTATGCAGCACCCTCAAGGAGAAGGGAGGGAAAACAAATCAACAAACACTGGCTAAACTGGACCTTGTATCAGTCGCTCCTATAACTAAAAACAATGGAAGCAGAAATCAGCTCATTTAGCAAGGGATGAAGAAGCTTCTCCTGAGAGGGAGCAGGAGAAAGAATCAGAAGAGGCAGCCTATTCTGCAGCAGAGCAGTCACAAGAACAGGAGAAGGAAGAGACTGAAATCATAAATGAGACAGAAACCACCCGATCCCTATCCCTCAGTGAGCAGGGAGATATGTGAAAAGACTTAGCCATCAACCAGGTGAGCTAATTCTCAGCTGGTTACTCTGATGCTGGGATACTGGGGCCAGTAGTCAGGAATTAGAGGGTAAGAAAGCCCAGCCGCTAGGATCTCTTACTAAGGTTAAAGCCATTGACAAAGCGATTGGAAAAAAGGCAGGAGTCCTCAGTCTTTGGCAGCGACTGCTGTCAAGTGTGAAGGACAGGTATCCCTTCAAGGAAGAACTTGCAAATTTCCAAAGCAAATGAACCAACATTGAGGGAGGTATCCAGTATCTGTGGAAATTAGCCATGTTGGAGGTGATGTATAACAACCTGGATAATGACCAGGCATCCAAAGACCTGAATGAAATCCAGTGCACGTGGTCCTGTGGTAAAAGTTTGTACGAAATGCACTGATGTCATACACGCACCCTGGCAATAATGAGCTTGACTGACACAGAGGCACCAGCTATAGATACACTGTCCAAACAGCACTGAGAATATGAAGATAATCTCGCTTCCTCCATGTGGGCTTGTGTCTCAGCTGTGGACAGACTGACCCAAAAAATGTCCAAGTAAGCCAAGAAGAGTAGGTCTTCCTCGTGCGCCCCAACCAAGGCCTCAGCTATTAAAAGTCAGTTCAAGGGAAAGGGTACTGGTGTACCACACCACACGCAAGCCTGTAGTTCTTCCTGCATGACCGGGCGGGGACATGAGGAAGTGGGATGGTGAACCTACCTGGAGACTTGAAGCTCGGGTACAGAAACTGCAAGGAAAAACGACAGCCAAAAAGCATCCATCCAGGAAAATTACTGCTCCGGGCTGTTGGGCAGAGTAGAAGGGCTAATTGCACTTTTACCCTGATGATGGGACTTCTGTTTTGCAGTTACAAAAATCAAGTAATGAAGACTCTAACTAGGAATAGAGGGGCCCTACCTTCAGCCAGGAAGGTTTACTGGACTGTGTGGATTCTGTGGCCTGGCACATCAGCCCCATGGGAGTATAAAGCTCTAGTGCACAGTGTATTTTAATACCATCATATTACAAAGGGGCAGAATCTATCTGTATTTCTGGAGTGATGGGAGGGTCCCAAGAATTGTCTGTTTTGGAGGCTGAGGTAAACCTAACTGGGAATGAGTGCCAAAAGCATCCTGTTGTGACTGGTCTGGAGGCTCCACGTATCCTTGGCATAGACTACCTCAGGAGAGGGTATTTCAAAGACCCAAAAGGGTATCAGTGGGCTTTTGGTATAGCATGGAGAAGATTAAACAGCTGTCTAGCTTGTTTGATCTCTCAGAGGATCCATCTGTGGTGGGACTGCTGCAGGTTAAAGAACAGCAGGTGCCAACTGCTACCATGACAGTGCACTGGCAACCATATCATCTCCGGGCTGTTGGGCAGAGTAGAAGGGCTAATTGCACTTTTACCCTGATGATGGGACTTCTGTTTTGCAGTTACAAAAATCAAGTAATGAAGACTCTAACTAGGAATAGAGGGGCCCTACCTTCAGCCAGGAAGGTTTACTGGACTGTGTGGATTCTGTGGCCTGGCACATCAGCCCCATGGGAGTATAAAGCTCTAGTGCACAGTGTATTTTAATACCATCATATTACAAAGGGGCAGAATCTATCTGTATTTCTGGAGTGATGGGAGGGTCCCAAGAATTGTCTGTTTTGGAGGCTGAGGTAAACCTAACTGGGAATGAGTGCCAAAAGCATCCTGTTGTGACTGGTCTGGAGGCTCCACGTATCCTTGGCATAGACTACCTCAGGAGAGGGTATTTCAAAGACCCAAAAGGGTATCAGTGGGCTTTTGGTATAGCATGGAGAAGATTAAACAGCTGTCTAGCTTGTTTGATCTCTCAGAGGATCCATCTGTGGTGGGACTGCTGCAGGTTAAAGAACAGCAGGTGCCAACTGCTACCATGACAGTGCACTGGCAACCATATCATACCAATTGAGATTCCCTGGGTCCCATCCATAAGTTGATGTGGCAACTGGAGAATCAAGGAGTGATCAGGAAGACTCATTCACCCTATAATAGTCCCATATAGCCAGTACAAAAATCTAATGGAGAATGGAGGCTAACAGTGGCCTCCAGACTGTTATCCAGGCCTGAACAAAGTCACACTGCCGCCGAGTGCTGCCGTACCAGACATGCCAGAACTCCAACATGAGCTGGTGTCAAAGGCTGCCAAATGGTATGCAACAAGTAGTATTGCTAACACATTTTTCTCGATCCCTCCAGCAGCAGCGTGCAGACCACAGTTTGCTTTCACATGGAGGGGTATCCAGCACTCCTGGAATCAACTGTCCCATAGGCTGAAATACAGCCCTACCATTTGTCATGGACTGATACAGACTGCACTGGAACAAGGTGAAGCTCCCAAACACCTGCAGTATATTGAGGACATCATTGTGTGGGGCAACACAGCGGAGGAAGTGTTTGAGAAGGGGAGAAGAATAATCCAGATTCTTTTGAAAGCTAGTTTTGCTACAAAACAAATTACAGTCAAAGGACCTGCACAGGAAATCCAGTTTTTAGGAATAAAATGTCAAGATGGGCATCATCATATCCCAATGGATGTGATCAATAAAGTAACAGCTACGTCTTGGTCAACTAACAAAAAAGAAACACAAGCTTTCTTAGGTGTCATGAGTTTTTGGAGAATGCATATTCCAGGTTCTAGTCTGATCATAAGCCCTCTCTGTCAAGTGGCCCAGAAGAAGAATGACTTTGAATGAGGCCCTGAGCAGCAGCAAGCCTTTGAACAAATGAAACAGGAGATAGTTCACACAGTAGCACTTGCGCCAGTCAGGAGAGGACAAGATGTGAAAAACATGCTTTATACCTCAGCCAGGGATAACGCTCCTACCTGGAGCCACTGGCAGAAAGCACCTGGAGAGACTTAAGGTCAACCTTTAGGGTTTTGGAGGTGGGGATATAGGGGATCTGAAGCCCCTTACATGCCAGCTAAAAAAGAAATATTAGCAGTATATGAAGGAATTTGAGCCTCTTCAGAAGTAGTTGGCACTGAAACACAGCTCCTTTGCCACCTCAGTTGCCCATGCTTGGCTGGATGTTCAAAGGGAGGGTCACCTCTATGCATCATGCAACTAATGCTACATGGAGTAAGTGGGTTGCACTAACACAATGGGCTTGGATGGAAAATCCCAACTGCCTGGCAATTCTGGAAGTGATCATGGACTGGCCAGAGGACCAAAACTTTGGAGTGTCACTAGAGGAGGTGACTCATGCTGAAGAGGCTCCTATGTATAATAAATTATCAGAAAATGAAAAGCAATATGCCCTGTTTACAAATGGATCCTGTCGTATTGTGGGAAAACACTGAAGGTGGAAAGCTGCTGTGTGGAGTCCTATATGACAAGTTGCAGAAGCTGCTGAAGGACAAGGTGAATCGAGTCAGTTTGCAGAGGTGAAAGCCATCCAGCTGGCTTTAGATATTGCTGAATGAGAAAAATGGCCCGCACTTTATTTCTATACTGACTCATGGATGGTGGCAAATGCTCTGCGGGGGTGGCTACAGCAATGGAAGCAGAACAACTGTCAATGCAGTGGTAAACCCATCTGGGCTGCTGAATTATGGCAAGATATTGCTGCTCGGGTAAGAACCTGGTTGTAAAAGTATGACATGTACATGCCCAGGTACCCAAGAATCGGGCCACTGAAAAGCATCGAAACAACAAGCAGGTGGACCAGGCTGCTAGAATTGAACTGGCTCAGGTGGATCTGGACTGGGAACATAAGTGTGAGCTATTTATAGCTTGATGGACCCATAACACATCAGAACATTTAGGAAGGGATGCAACATACAAAGGGGCTCGTGATCAAGGGGTGGACTTGATTATTGATGCCATTACACAGGTTATCCGTGAATGTCAAATGTGTGATAATCAAACAAGCAAAGCAGCTAAAGCCTTTTTGGTATAGAGGATGATGGTTAAAATATCAGTATGGGGAAGCCTGGCAGATTTTTTATTATTAGTATTAGTATTATTAATTTTATTTCAATTATTAAACTGTTCTTATCTCCACACACGACTTTTTTCACTGTTATCCTTCCAATTCTCTCTCGCCCATCCTGCTGAGGGGGAGTAAGCGAGCAGCTGTGTGGTGCTCAGTTGCTGGCTGGGGTTAAACTGTGACAGCTATGCATGTAGTCAGCACCAGAGCAGAAGAGCAGCCTGTGCTACCTGGGTTTTTAGCTTGGACAGCAGTAAAATGCAGGGCAACTCCACAAGAGTGACGGAACTCAGTGAAAAATGCAATGTATAGAGGGACTTTGTTTTTAACTTGAGATTTGTAAATTTAAGAGATCCCCTAATAGGCGGCATAGTTTTAGCATTTTTTTCACAAAACAACTGATTAAGAAGGTATAAGATCTCAAGGATTTTTTTTCAGAGATGTTGGTAATGCTGAGCCAGAATGGGGTGCTTTAGTTTCACAGCCACACTGACACTGCGTTCATCGGAGGAACAACTTATGTCAGATGTAAAAATCAGGAATTCCTCTTTTTTCCCTACCACCTACTAGCACACTGGCCGGCACATGAGCAAACCCCCCAAGAGCAATGTGTTGTCCTATGTCATTTTCATCTTCCAAAATGACTTAGTCTGACTTTTCATGCCGCTCACAATTTATTTCATGATGTGCACAAAGGTTTACATGAGCAGCACCCCTGCCTAAGGCATTGCAACCAATACTAAAAAAGGCCTCGAGTCACCAAAGTACGGAGGCCTGGCTGCGGAGCACAAGCAACCATGTTGTGAGATGGTGTTTCCAAAGGGCTGTCCTTCAGAAAGCAAAGAGATGTTGTGTTGGCAATAACGCTAGCAAGCAGAGCAGGCAAGATTACTAACTGGATAGCTCGGTTTTTTATACCCACGTGCGCAGCCTGAAAAAATCTTTTCTTCTTCTCTTTTTTCTCCTTTTTTAAACTTAGACCCTGCAAGCCCTAATGAAAGCTTTTCTATTGACACAGTAACAGAAGAGTACACTTTAACTTACTCTTCTTCCATGCAGCAGATGTCTTTTCTTGTGAGAATTGGCATATTTTTACCCTTAGAATGATCTCTGCTTTTATATGCCTAATTAAATTTTAGCGGTCCCTTGCTTAAATAAAGATTTATTAGCTGTTAAAATTGTAGCATAATTCTTCTGCCACCTACACGCTATCCTTTAACTTATTTACAAGCAGACTGGCTTATCCACTATAAAAAAAGGTGGATGATTTAATGTTGTTATGTTATTGGTGTCAATTACTAAACTTCAGCCTCACAATAGAGCTTTCTGAAGATACCGCTACTTAACTCTGGAACTGTCAAAACACTCCAAGAACGAGAAGCTGTGGGTCTTAGAGATCAAGTACTCAAAACAGTTCCACTAACAGAGGCAATCCATAGATTTCAGCCCCATGTTGGGACTCTTCCACAGCCATGATTGGGCTAACACGTCATCAAACAGAGAAGGAATACAGGGAATTATTTAACAGAGTGGAAAATTGCACTGTCAGAAGCACCTACTTATATGCTGCTTCTCATTTCTCTTTGTGCATAGGAGAGGCAGAGCATGTATATAGTATCTTTGCACACATACATTTATATATACTGACAGAAAGACAACAGTAACACAGTAAAGTACTGTGTTTGCCAAACTATTGGAAATAACTTCTTTATAGTTCTGGGGTTTGGGTTTTGCTTTTTTTAAAAAGCTCAGTTATTTATATTTACCGGGATTAGATGATTAGTGTTTCATTGGTCTTTCATTAGTTTTATTTTATTACAATCCTGCTTGCTAACATATTTATATCACAGGGAATATCCTTTTCACCAAGCTGTAAGCCCTTGCCTCTCTACCCTGTACACTGACATCTTTGCACCTTGTAAACACCACTACTACAAGGAATTGTGTTCCATGTGTTTGTCAGATTGCATCAGGAGCACTGAATTTCATCTTCCTGCTATAGTTTGAATGCCGTTCAGATAAAACTAGAGCTTTTGGTAATTTCAAATATACTTTAAGTGCAAAAGATGACTCACTCATTTAATTTCATCCTTCTAGGTCAGGATCTCTTTAAAACGTCACAAAAAGCAGGCCATTCAAAAAATATTCATATATTAATGTCATACAGTTGGCCTCACAAATAAATCAGCATACAAAATCCCCTCTTACTAAAATTTGTCACAGTAAACATCAGAAGCTGTAAAGTGAAGCTAACAGGAAACTGTCTTTTTGTGTAATTTGCATGCATGCGTTTCCGTGCATGCACACATGCACGCATGCACATACCCCCCACGCCCATCTTTAGCTTTGTACTTTTCCATGTGTGTGCTACTCATTCAGAGAGCAAATTGCTACAGCCAAGATGCCACCAAAGATAATGGTAAATCTGGAACAGACATGAGCGAAAAAGCCTAGAAAACTTCAGTTTTATGTAATAACACAAAACACAGTGATTTTTTTTTTTAATATCACTATATATCGTTCCTTTGCCTTACACACCTAATTAAGGCCACTAGCTGCTGATAGTACCTTTGTTTTTCAGGCACATATTTCAAGATCTATATGAAATATTAAATGCACATAGACAGGAAAAGGCATCTATAGCCCTCTGCAGCCAACAGCAATGTTGTAAGGGCAGCCACAGGGGTGACTGTGATCACGGCTGGGGCGGTGGGGCACCCCCCCCCCCCCCGCACCCAGCGCTGGTCTGCAGGCAGCCTTTGGACAATGCACAGACCCGTCCTGTGTACTTGGATGCAGAAAGCCCTGCCTGATTTAGAGGGCAGCCCACACCCATACTGAAGAACAGGATTTATCTTTAGGAGCCAAGCTGGCCACATGCACCGGGATCTGAATTGACCTGACACCATTTCTGGACTCTCTCTGGCACTAAATCCAAGCAGAGGACTCCAGGGGCAGAGAGAGCTAGTCAACACCATTACCGACAACCCCGAGCAAGTTGTTGTTTGGCTAATTTGGGGAATGCAAAATTCCCATCTGGGGAAGTGTGGTAAGAGATACTTAGGTATTTAAAGTGCTAAGACTTACAGAGAGTTTTACTCAGAAAACATCAAACAGAGCAACTCTTGGAAATCAGTCAAGTGAGGAGGGATAAGAAGACTCTAATTCTGTTTTAGTTTTCTTTCTTTTTGAAGTACAGGTAACAGTATCTATTCAAGATGCATAAAAATGTAGCATGCAGATAAGTAATCTTCTCATATCATCATCTACAAAACCACAATGGCATGTTTATCCAAAAGAGCCCTCTGAAATAATTGTTTCTGTAAAGAATTATCCTTCTGTACGATCATGGCTGCCAGGCAGAAAATAATCACATATTTCCAAGCATGGACAAAAATGTAACGTTATCTCCCTAACAACAGTTTCATCTTTTAATATCACTGCATATATTTCATCACTTAAGAGTTGATGTTTCAGATGCCATGAACACAGGAACAGCGACAGCATCACGGTGAACCAGCAAATATTTCTATCATTTGTCCCTGCAAAACACCATTCTAATGGACCTCCGCTGCTCAATGACCAGGTTGGGATTTTCACAGAAGTCATCCAGTTTCTAAGAAATGCCATAGGAATTATCATTGAAGTCCTTTTAATTGTTTTTGAAAATACCAAGCAGTCTCTTCAGTAAGGGGAACAGCCACACTTTCCAATGGCAGTTCCCAGATTTTCATTGCATTCGTGCCTTTAGCATCTCACTAATACAATATATCGGTGGTTGACACAACCCACAGCATTCACGACTGCAATGCAGGTTGTCACATGTGCATGCCAATCTGTAGGCATCCTGTCTTCTCAGGCTGCACATATTCCCCTTCAGCTTGCTAGACATACCACTGCTGCTTGCAATGGTCACAGAAGCTATACAACATCACAGACTGGATGAGAGTTCTCCTTGGGACCCTCAAAAACAAACCAACAAAACAAGCAACCAAAGCACACCTCCAGCACTCACCCAACACCCTCCATATACCCCCTCTCCCAAAAAAACCCCAACCAACAAGCCCAAACTCAACAACTCTCAACATTGAAAATGTGAATCACATAGAAACTGAAGGAGCTTTATTTTCCCACACTTGCAGCTGGCCTGGATGGGTGTCTCTGTCTCAAATGGCGGCAGTCATTAACCATTACACTCAATGCTGTTCCACATTCATGGAACTACAATAGTAAACACACAAGCGTAACAGAGATATGTGAACATATGCACAGTCCACATTACACATCAGTGGGGAAAACCAACATTTTCCTTCCAATCTTCTCCCAACAGTCATGCTAGGGAATGAGAGGACAACTGAACAGCTTCACCAATTGACCATAACTAAAAATGGACTTTACTGAAGTAAGTTAGATCACAGAGGACACAATTAAAGGGGTAAAAAAGACAGACCACTGGATATATCCCTTTTCCACCCACCCATAAAATCCTACTGCCTGTAACCCCTCTACCTGCTTTATGAATGTAACAACAAGAATAATGATTGTGTTATTCACAGATTCTGTCCAGAGAAAGAAATCCCCAAACTTTAACATTATCCCCTCCAAAACACTCCTTTATTTGTGGTGCAGTGTCTTGTGCAATGCACCACAGAATGAGTCTAAAAACCAATCCTCCAAATACAGTAAAAGTCTCATGCAGCATCCTGGGGACCCTCCCATTAGCTTGTAAAATTACATTAAATGACTTTTTGAAGAAGTGAAGAAGAAGAAGGAGCTGCTGCTGGGACATTTACTCTATCAAAACACAAATAATTAATGGTTGAAAATACTTTTTGTTTAATAATTGCTTGTTCTTCATTAGTGTGAACCAAGGGCACAGACTATCTGAGACAATAACATCTGCACCCCATATTTCATTATCACCAAACCTCACATTTCACACAAAAGCATAGCTAGCAAAGCCTTACAGCTTTAATTAGTTTCTGCCATAGCTGTGAAGGTCAGCCAATTATTGTGTGTGAAATTTCAATATGAAGCGGCTGAATTGAAGACAGCATTGCAACATTGTGAAACTCTGCAATGCTGTAAATCTAGCATGATATAACTTTTTTTTTTTTTCTTTAAAACACAAAATAACATAAATTAATCATCAGGTATGCACAGCTTCAAGGCTTATTGACTAATTTAACATGTGTTAGAGGGGGAAAAAAAGGAGGTAATTTCTGATAGCATCTTATGCTTTGCGGGGTTTTTCCTTATCAGTGTCACCAACCATGACAAAATACTTAGTTGAGTCTTCATTTCTACAAGGAAAACACAGTTTTTTGCGGGATTCAGAGTCCTTCTGTCAAAAGAAAACAATAGCATTGAGCAGATGAACTTCAGCTGTCTAGAACAAGGGGCATGGGATGTACAACATGTCCTGAAAAATCAGGTCTTTCAAAAGATGCTTCAAGTTAGGCTCCAGACTCATGGCTGGCTTTTGAAAACCTTGAGTCAAATGCCTCGTGTGTGCAGGTGTTTGTGTGTAAAAACATATATGCAAGAATATGGATTCAAATTATATAGAAATAATCAATGCCCCAGCTGGCACTGAGTAAGTAACAAAGGATGCAAAAATGATGCACCTACCTCCTACCCAAGACAGAGCCTCTTTGCCATATTATTGTTGCTAAACAGAAATAATTTATGCAGCGTGCTGTGCACTGGGATTACAGATGTGCAGAAGGTCTAACCTGAACCTTGAATACACTCAAGACCAGCCTTACTTTCAAGTCTGGACAGTGGTTGTTCATTAAACAGATACTTGTTTGCTCATTTCTGCCTTTTTTAATAGATTAAAACTCCTTGAGTAAATTTTATTGCTTTATGTAGCAAACAGCAAGATTTTCAAAGATGCACTTCAAACTCATCCTTTTATCTGGATAAAATGACCACAAGATGACACACTGAAGTCAAATAATAATGAAACAACGGTTCTATATCTCTAGCTCCAGCGAGCTAACAAAACCTGCTCTTGATTATAAATTTACAGGTGCGATTCAGGTGGGTTTCAATAGGAGAAACAAAGGAGGGAATGAACCTTAGGGAATGGATTTATTTTGTGTATTGTTCCTATGTTCAAGCCCTATTTTTCCAAATGAAATGATCCTGACAGGAAATATATGCAAACTCATTTTTAATCTAGCCTGGGACAGTGCACACAGCTCTAGTAAGCACCATGGCTTCATTCATGTGGAAATACCTGCATGTTCATATGTATATATGCATATCACAACCAATTCCCCCTTCCTGTGCTCCATTTTTTCCTGCCACTGGGAGGACCAGGCAAGTGGTTATGCAGAGCCTCTGCAGACAGCACAGAACCAGCGAGGCTGTTTCACCATTCAGACTTCCTCCTGGCTTCCTTTTTGCTGGCACAAAACACACTCACAGCTATAACGTGACTCACAGCAGCTATTGCCAAAGCAATTTTTCTTTCTTTCTTTAAAAAAAAAAAAAAAAAAAAAGTATAGCTAGCATTAGATGCTCAAGAACGTTTTCAGGCTCCTAGATCAATGCCTGTATTTCTGGAGATACCAAAATCCCCAATTTCTGGTTACTTCAGCTAGAGCATGGGTGCTGGTCTTCCTCCAAATCAGCAAGCCCCAACATGTGGCTGTAGAGAAACAGCAATAAATATCCATACACATCATAGATTATTTAGAATTAAAACCATCGCCATGATAAAGACATTTTTTCGTGCCTCTAGAATAATCCCTTTAACTAAACACAACTGAAAGAGAGATTGTGAAATAGCTGGCTACTTGTTTTCCGCTGCACCTTTTCTAAGGTTTCTCCATGTGTGGAGAAAAAAAAAAATAAGAATTCTTTTTAGTTTGCATTGACAGAACAAGACTAATGCCTTCTAACCAACAAAGGCTCAGTTTGCTAGAACAGACACCAGGAGTAAATTAAAAACTAAATTAAATACAACGGGGATCCAGGTCAACCCTACAGAAAAAAAACAAAACAAAACAAAACTGATCACAACCTTACGGTTAAGAGCCAGATCTTTCATGTAGTACCCTGAAATACTCTGCTCCAATCCCAGGATCTCAGCAGTGCTTCAAGAAGGTGACTGGGAGTCTGAATTCCACTGCAGCCACTGCCTAGAGCTCTCTGATATAGGGCTCAGCATCTTACTTAAGCTGATGCACCCTCCAGGGCCCTACACAGGTACATCAGTCTCTATGTCTGCACTGCTAAATAAAAGCCTAAATCAGCTGTGAATAGGTAGCTACATGTTCCTTGGTTTCCCTTCCTATCTAATTAGGAGCATATTAACGCCTTTCCATGCAGATAACTTGTAAGACATACCAGGAAGGTATTTTCTTTTACTATTCATAGATACAGTGGCTAACACAATAAAATCTAAGTTTGAATTTCTAGGCACTGCTCTTGTAATTACAAAACACAAAGGGAGTTTATTGTACTAGAAGTAAAATAATTTGTAAGTCCCAGACGTGTAACACCCACAGTAATACAAAACATTCACTGAAAGGTAAAATGGCAAAAAATGGAGATGGCAAGCGAAATAATTAAAAAAGGTACCAAGAATGCTAATGAAAATGTATATTAGTTAACACCATATTATGCATTATAAGATATATCCTCTCTCTTAAAAGGAATCAGCAAAAGGAAAATAACTGAAACATATTGTTACTGATGAGTGGTCCAAAGCAGAATAAAACAGGACCACCTGAGTAAAAATCTACTCCAGAAGTGAAAAAAAGGAGAAAACCAGCAAGACCATGCACACCAACATGCATGCACACAGAGGACAAACAAATTATTATTAGTGAAACAGACTGAAACCTGTCTTGGGCAGTCCACCCAAAGGAGTAACAAAAATCGGTGGCCTGGCTGAGGGCCTCTTTTACTAATGGTCAGACAAAACTACAGGAGAAACCTCAGGGATCCCTTAAAGTGGTTCCCTAAGACAGGGGATGCCTAATGGAGGTGGAGAGTTGTGCAGGTGTCATTCTGTTTATTAAATACACACTAAAATATTAAACACAGTAACAACGGCTAAACTAAATCAAACATAACTTTAAGTGCGACACAAATCATCGTTAGACAGCGTAAGCAAACACTAAACACACACAAAGCCACACAAAGCCTTTACTGCAAATCCCAGCAATTAGATTCCTCCCCAGAGAGAAGCCACCGGCTCCAGAAGCCCACAGCCCCCAGCCATGGAGCTCTACTTGGTTAAGGACATGGGAGGCGGGTAGGTTCTGTGTCAGGCTGCCACAGGAGCCGAGGGAAGCTGCTCTTGCTAAGAGAGTCTCCTGCTTGCTTCGCTCTGGCCCTGCTCCAGCAGCAGCACTTCCCTGCAACAGGGTCTCCACTCAGCCCAAACCACCAGGGACAAGATCTCTTCCAGCCGGGCTTGCCAGTGGCAGCTGCTCCCTTACCAAAGAGTCTCTCTCCAGAGAAAACGCTCTCTCAAAGCCAGCCATGCTGCAAGAACAGCGGCTCCTAACATAAACGGGCTCCTTACAAGAAGAAATGCAGGCAAAGTCCTCACAGCCAGCCTCTTTCCAAAGGGAGCAGCTCACACATTAATCCAATGAATAATTCCAGGCTGGGAGATAAAATATTTAAAGCGAAAAAAAGGCAAAAGATCTTCAGAGTTCACAGTTTTCAAGCCAACCTTCAAAACTCACAAGTTCACTATCATTTGCCAAGTAGGATCAACATGAAGAGTGTGATTGTAAGAAACATGAAATATGGCACCACCAAATCAACAGGGACTTCAGAATTTAGCAAGTATAGGAGCCAGTGGAGCTGCTGAAATGCCAAGTTCAGTAACCGCAAGCAGTAGTCCTCCATGGTGCCATGATCTAATGTATGATTCAACTGATAGTCATTATATCACACAAGGAAAAAACACAGGGATTGTCATATTGGATCAGACTCATCTAGCAGGGATCCTCCTACAGTAGCCAATACAAAAATCTTCAGTGGTTAAGCAAAGGAAAACCTCCAGTGAGCAACTAGGGTCTAGCCACCTTACTTGGGAAGTTTCTTCCTTATCCCACTATTCAGAGCATGGTTTATGTTCCAAAGCCTGAAGGTCTGTTTGCCCTCAGGGTTGTTTTTATCTCCATCTAGCATGAATGTGCAAGCCTTCATTCTACACAGAGATGTCTAAACCTGACCTAGAAATGAAGCCTGTGAGGATTCATACCACCTACTTCCACCAGGCTACTTATGTATTGCCTACAAAATATCTCTCTTAACTCATTTCAATCTGCTCTACTTTTCTGAAGTAATTCTCAGTTCCCGTTTTTGCAGAAAGGCGAACAGGAATGCTTAACTCATCATTTCTATACCATTCTACAAAACCAAGCACAGTTGCACTATTCCTGTGGAAGAGGATATCGGTAATTCAAAGTTCCTCACTGCAGCTGCAGGCTAAGGGCATGTACACAGCAACTGCTGTTGGATCAGCAGATGTTCAATAACTTGTTCTCACTCACAGCACTGAGCTTCTCACTTTCAGAAAAGCCCATTACAAAATTTGCAGTAAAGCTCCTGGCTGGTCAAAGATTTTCTGAAATCCAAATAACTTGTAAAGTGGACCTTTTCTAACCGTACTAAACCTGCAGAAACTATGCCAACTGGAGCTAACATTATGACTGTCTATATTTTTTATAACATAGTCTTTAACATTAGTTCAACCAACTTCCCAGGTACCAAAACAATGCTTAGTATCATGAAATTCCCTGAATCTCTACTGAAGCCTACTTAAATTATAGATAAACCTGCGCTACTTTTTATCTTCTGGTATAATAGATTACTTTAGCGAAGACTGCACTTTTCCCTCAGTGGTTCAGCCACGCTATTTTAAGATCCTTCACAACTCTTAGGTATATATTTTCTGATGATTTTCTGCCCTTTGATTTACCAGCTGGTTGTAACATTTCTTCTATGACATGTCAATCAATGAATGACTTGTCTTCACTGGCTAAAAAGTATTTGCTCAAGATATTTGAAGTGAGGATAGAAGCTGCAAAATCATTTGACTTCTCTGCAATGTCCTTAACCTTAATAATTATCTGGCAGGCTTTCTCCTTCACAGATACTTTGAAACTTTGAATTCTTTGCTGTTTATTCTCATCTGATCTGATTTCTCACCATTTCTTTCCTGCAGCATAGTCTGGTTCGTAAAAGGCTAGTTCCCTTTTCTGAAGGATGGTTGTCTCCTGCAAGCCACTTCTTCACCTTTAATTTTTAACTAGGAATGCAAGATTTCCTGCATACTTTGAAATAGCACATGTTTGACTAAACTAAGCTTTCCAAAGTGTTCCTCCCCAAAACATCAGTTAGAGCAGCTTTATCAAATGCTGAAAGTATCCTCATGCCTCACTGGCCTCTTCCACACTTCACCTCTTGCTCACCCCTCCGTAAGCCTACAGCTAGGGGCAAAACTACACAGCGCAGTCTGGGCAAGAAAGGCGTATGTGTGTGGTTGGAGCTCCTCGTGTTACATCATTCC
The DNA here is from genome assembly GCF_000687285.1 of Phaethon lepturus. Classification (NCBI taxonomy): domain Eukaryota; kingdom Metazoa; phylum Chordata; class Aves; order Phaethontiformes; family Phaethontidae; genus Phaethon; species Phaethon lepturus. Next base: position 76,244 of record NW_010555367.1, on the reverse strand, counting down.
CATTGAAAAGAAAAAAAAATAAAGGTAATTCTGTTTCTGATCCTTGTTTTTGTGAAGATACAATCAGAAATATGATCCAAGAGTGCTGACTGAATGCTGTCTGCTCAAGCCTTGAAATGTCGGGCAGAATGAATTGTCACATGATTTTTTCTCATTTTTATAGCAAATCTTTCTCCTTTGATCTAGTAACAATAGACACTGGGATGCATCAAGTGTGTTTCAAGTTCATTCCAGGCTCTCAATCATAATCCAATAAGGATTTTGATTTTTAATTCTTTTTAACAACTTACTACTTCTGTGGTATACTGTCAACACCCTGTCCATCTAATCTGGACATTTTTGGATGGTTGTACCAGAAACATTGGAATGCATTTTTCCTACTCTGCTACCAGCCTCTCGCCATACCACTGTATTTTAACTGGGCCACACTCTAAAACCTAGACTTCAGCCTAAAATCCCTGGGCAAATATGCTGCACACGCTTCAGCATTTTGCTGAACATCCCTGCTCTGTAAAGCAGTGTACCAATGTCTCAGTGGCAGTTTTACAGAAGTCCACAAGGAAAGCTGCATCTGAGAATAGCCCTAATGGAATGACCTTTACTGGGACTTGACACCTGCTACCTTGTAAGCTTCTTACACACACAGCTTAATCCACCTGGAGGCTTTTTTGCTTGATGGAAGGTGATAAAAAAGCTGTTAGACTGTAAGCTCTGTCTTAGATTCAAAGCATGTAGGCTCCTTGATATTTTGAAGCTCAGGGCACACAGAGGGGAAGAATATTTCTTAGTTCAGGTGCAATTCTCAAGTTGCTTATTAGGGATGAACCCTGGTCTAAGAATCACTTTATTGGCATGAAAGTAAAGAAAAGGCTTCCTGATAGGAAGAAGGGTCTCAGTTCCACAGTACTACAGACAAGATAATGTAATAGTGATCATAAAGCTTTCCTCAGCAGACAAGAAGAACAAAGAAGCCCAACTCTAGAAATTTACAATCCACAGAGGATCAAGCAGATTGTATTCTGGATACCTTAAAGGTGAATGCTCTAAAACGTGCATCAATCTATAGTGATGAAAACCTGGTCTCCTCTGATTATAAATAATTCCCTCTTTCTTTGAGACAACAAGAGTCTAAATCAAGAAGTTCTATCAGTGTAATTTTTAGCATGATGGAAAGAGGAGAAAAGCAAAATAAAAGACAGGCCCCACTGCAGCACTACCTTGGCACAGCTGTTGGGAGAAGCCAGTACACAAAGACTGAAACAGCCTCAGAATTAGAACAGAGGAGGAATTAGCATTATTTGCAGCTTAAAGGAAAAAACAGAAACAACAAACAAAAAAACCCCAAAGAACTGACCTTCTAAATAACTGATGTCCCTGAAAAGAAAATGACCTATCACTAACCTCTCAAACCATAGTGGAAGCACAAGTGAGAACAGCATACCAAAAATGCAGTGGTGGCTGGGAGCTGAACTGATGTTCTTCAGGTCACTACTCCTCACCCTCTTCTCCCACTGTGGCAAACACCATATCCCTCAGGGAAATGAATCCCTGGAGCTCATCTTCTCTCCTGCTTGAGCTAAGGTGCATCTTAGCCACCAGCTCTGGCCTTGCAGAACCTGGAAAAGGAAATTGTGCAAACCTTTTATTCCATACCATGAGAGGAAGCTCAAATGAGCTCTCTTCAACTGAAAGCTTTTCCTAGCAGAAGCTCCTATTTCACGCTCCCTTGGGCATCGTTCCTATGATTATTTTTTTTTTCTCTGAAGGCTATGTTGACAATCTCCCATCACCACAGAGTCTTCAAACACTTTGTCCTCTGCACTTGGCCAAAGTGACTAATGTACTGTTGTAAAGGGTTGGATGCAAGAAGTTCAGCATAGAAAAATGTATGCGGAGATTGTTGTTTATGAAACACTGTGAAACAGTTGGAAGGCTTTCATTTACTTATTTTAAGGTGGCTGACATCTGTATTGATGGCCTTAGTCACTTAGATCTAAGGACACTCGCAAGCACTTATAAGATCGGGGTTTGTGTTTGAAGCACCCCACTTTTATCATATATGCTAGGCTCTAAATGTAGCAGTATCTAACCTTTATCTGCTGGCTTTTATAATATAGGCAATTTATATGAAGTGTGTGGAACATTGATCCTACTGTTCAAGTTTCCTGAGATTATTCAGTATTAGTATTGCTGTGATTAGTCACACCATGGCTGCTGCTCCTGTAGATTGTTTGATACAGTATATTTCCCACTACACACAAAGCAGCGCTGTAGGAAAACTCCATTCAATCAATTTGAGCAGCCCTTCTTGTGCTACATTGGTATATTATGTATTGGACAGATAAAGTTGCGATCCTATCTAATATATTCTTTGGCTGGTTTGACTGATGTACTGAATGAATGGAGATACGTAATGCTATCCAATTCTGCTGCCGAAAGATAATGGCATCATTATTTGAAGACAGACCAAAAAAGGGAGTGGGAGGGAAGGGTTTAGCCACTGCTTCCCACATCTGTAGTGAACATGGAGTGTGTGAAGGAAGGAAATCAGGCAGAGGAGACTTCTGACAGCAAGCTAAAGAAAAGTGGAAAGTGAGAACAAGGAAGAGTTCTAAATATAGATGTGATACCAATTGCTGCAGAAATCAGGGGTGTCAGCCTCATTTTTAAGAGGTACTCTGCAAACTGCAAGGCCCTTTTAGATAAGCAACAGGGTGTTGTGTACTTCTCCCCATTTTCATAATTATTTGTTGGGATGGCAGAAGCACCTATACCCCTGAGAGAGGGGCTACCACATCCTTGCAGCTGTATGCACCACCTGGCAAAGGAGAGCACTTGCAGCTTCCCTTGTAGCCACTCTCCAGCAACAGTGCTCCACACCACCAGGTCTTCCAGGTTTTAAAAATAAGAAAAAGAAACATAATTTTTTTAAAAGTTTCTGCTAGTTGATCTGCTGATCTAAAGCCTTAAACAGGTAGTTAACGTTTCAAGGGTTTAGGTGACTTTCTAACACCAGGGCTACACAGAACATGTAAAGGCACATCAGTTTTACCTAAAACACCTTGGAGTCAGTCCAGGAAAGGAGCAAAGAAATTCTCTCCTATGTTATATATAATACATGTTATGTATTATAAACAAGAAACGCAGTAACAAGTAGCTCATAAGAATGATTATTAAAAAAGGGACAGACATGATAGGTAACAGAAGTGCAGCATTGCCAGACAACAGTTAATGTAAGGCACAATATGTATTGTATCATAAACATAAAAGTCTGAGACATGGAAGACAATGTCATGAGGAAAGAGAATAATGGTGTCATCAGGTGATATGACTTGTTAAGTCTTGTATATAAACTCTCTTGATTCCTTCAGTCTCTCATGAGCTTTGAGTTTGTTGCTCCTGATGGGTTAATATAGCATTAAATTTACTGATGACTTACCTTAGTCCGGAAGCAGCACCATTTATAGCACTTGAACTATATGTGTTGTACAGTTTTACCGAATCTGTTATTATCAACATTTATCTGGACAGCTTTGCTTGTAATCTGCTGTAGTCACTGGGGACTATTTGGGTCTAGTGCTGATCTTTTAAAGCACTAGGTTAAAAATCACTAATTGTTTAGTTTCCTATGCCAAAGTACTCATATTCACTGAAAGTACACGATAGTTATCTGAGGAATGCATGTGCGTGTATGGAGGGAACCACTACCTTGTGGCTGCACAAATTTTCACTCATTTGAACTGTAGTATGATCCCAAAGACTTCAAATTAACCAGATCCCACTGCAACTGGGACTACAGACACCCACCTTTGCTGCTTAAGCTCTTCCTCAGCTTAGTTACTTTTTAATGACCCTCTCCAACGCCTTTTACACAGGCATTTTTCTTGGTTTTAAATACAAAGTTTTTTTAATTGACTTTTTTTTTGACAATTTAATTAGAATCACCTTTCCCTCATGATTACATTTGTTTTTACACTTTGCCTCTGTGCCAATTTTGATCCACTTAATTAGTTTTAACTACGTCCCACACTACTCACCTTTAGAAGTACACCTATTACATCAACTCAGCTGTTTTTCTTATATAAATTATCTGAATGTAGAGGAACTTCAAGAAAAAACACTTGGTTTTATTTCTTATTCATACCATCATGCTATTTATCAAGTTCTGCAGATGACCCACCATAGTCACAACCAATTTAATGGGATTTTGGCTTTTCCTCTTTTTTTTTTTTTTCTTTCCCCACTTGCACAATGATCTAACCTTTAGTAAGATAGTAACTAACAGTCACACTGTGCACTTGGAGTCATCATCAGCTGTTGCCTGTGAGGATTCATTTAAAATTTCATCAAGGATCTCCTCTAACTGAAAAATACTTGGAACTTACAGGCAGCTCTTTGCCTCCAATACATTTTTCAAATGCTGTATCTGATTCTTTCTCAGTAAGCTATTGCTTTCATTGACTTTCATGCAGACACTGAGGATAAAGCAATGTAACAACCTAAGGCTGAGGCACACCCACAACCACAGGCTGACACATGTCGCAGGGCAGGGTGGAAGTGTCTTACCTATTGTGGAATCTCCAGTCCTGGAGATATTCAGAGCGTTCTTGTACAAGACCTAGAGAGGCTTGATCCCAGCTGGCCATGCTTTGAGCAGAGGGGAAGCCGATCAGATGACCTCTGGAGTCCCTTTCCAACCTCAATTATTCTATGTTTCTATTAACCTGATGAAAAATCTTATTTGAGTTTTGTTGAATCAGGGCATTCTTCTCAAGCACTTTCATTTTGCCAACAAAGACACAGAGTTGGGAAGTTTTCAGCCCGGAGATTCCTCACTTCACTTCAGACACTTAACTGAAATGGCTAAATTAAGAATTTAGCTGTTCTACACGTCATTCCCAGTCCGAAAAGACAGGATGACACCATGAGTCATGTACACCCCAAAGCTAGTCAATAGGGAGAGAAGGAAAATTACCATATCACTCATCTGAGTGCTTAAAGCAGGTGGGATGGACTTGGACTCCAGTAGCTTGCCATGGAGAGTTTATGAGGAAGAGTTACTAACATTTGATGCATTTCTGCCACTACAGCATATTTACGTCTTTTGACAGCACTGCAAACTTTTTTTTTTATGTCCATCATCAACATTACTGCCTCGAGAATTAAATGAGGCAATGATATTTGAAATGGTTCCCGTAGTATTACAAACTGAGTTAGTACATTTCTAGATTATTATCTGATGTCCATAAACTCAGAGGAGTACTTTAAACAGCATAGTATTTTTTTGTTTCTTCCTTGTGGAAACTGCAACCTGCTAGACTAATACTGTATATCTGATTCTGATTATTTCTCAGGTGTCAAATCCTTCACTAGAGGAACTTTCATTTGAAAGTTCAGGGAAGAGCAACAAAATAACCTGACATCTGCTGTTACCCACAAGAACTGGGGAGAATAGTATTGCTACCACTTCCTTTTAAGCAGATTCTCAAAATTAATCTAAAAAAAACCCATAAATAATTTCCCCTCCCTGTAACAAATTAAGATAACTGGACTGTGATATCCACTCTCTTTCTGGGAAACGCAACAGGAGGGTGTAAACTGAACATTGTGCCCAGAGAATAACTCAGGTTATAAGGGTTTTTATCTTAAGTAATACCAGGCAAATTTTTCTGAACTGATTTGTATCAAGCATTTGATGTATAGCCATAAAGCAGTATCAGCTGACCCTGCACCTGCCAGATATAGATTTTGTTTATCTTAAGGAGGAAAAGGAGCATGTGCTAAAAGACTCATGCTTGCCTTTCAACTAGACTGACCACTACAGCCTTACCAGCAGATGCCTACCCGCAACAGGCATGAACTCAGATTCAGCACCCAGGAGGCTTTCAATAGCAAACTGGACAATTTTCCAAGCAGTTTGTGCTTGTTTAATAACAAACTTCCACCTAAGATGAATTCAACTTGTAAGAATTTCTCTCTAGGCTAGGCATCTTCAATTTTAAAGACCTTCTGAAGCTCAAAGACAGCCCCCATCAAAACTAAAGGGAAACCACAGGGCTCTACACATCCACAGCCACAACACAACACAGTGGGTACATTTTCAGCTTCTTATGGCAGATTCAAAGATTCCCCAGTCATGCTCTGTGAGGAACAGGTCACCATTTACCTGTGTAACAGGAGAGACATCCAGATTAACCATGGGCTTTTTTCCCAGCCATTGTACAGAAGCTCTTTAGCTAAACTCCTTAAATGTTCTAAGAACTGTGGCATGCTTACTACAGATTTTCCATCCATGTCTTTGATTTGCCTCCTCCCCGTCTGGAACAAAGCTAATGACTGGAAAGTATTTTTAAAAGCATAAATAGGATTATCAGATAACGCTAGGATGAACAGCCTGACATCAGCCCTATGAAAAGTAATGAAAAAAACTATATTGGATAAGTATAAAAATTAGGAAGATTATAATTAATGTTAATTAATACAAACTACTTCATTAGTTTTCAATGGGGAAAAAAAAGACAGGTTTTATCAACCAAACAATTGCTAATAAAATTACTGGTTTGGCAATTACATTGACCTGACACACTTCTGTAAAGTGTCCGAGTTACCCAAAAGAAGGTTAGAAGTCTGAGTATTTTATCACATGAGGAAGAGTTATCCACTTCTGAATATGAAAGGAAGGTATCAGTGTACTAATCTCTAAATCAGCAGAAAATACCTGTAACATGATGAAATAGTTGGGAGCCACAAAGACAAAATTAATAACTAACAAAGTGAACACTTTAAGCAAGGGAAAGATGGTAGATGGTAGATTCTTCACCACTTGAAATCTTTTCGAAATAAACCTTCTTAGTGTAAGCATCTGGTATGCTTACATAATAGACATTAGCAGCTTAATGCAAAACTAAAAGATAAGGCGCTCTGGTTTATATTACAAAAGCGATAATCATAACGGTCTTTTCAGGCCTTAAAATGAATCTATTAGCATGGTTCCAATGTGCAGCACGTGGGGTTCCTCAGCATGGTGTCAAAGGCACTTTCTTTGATCCAGCTCTTTTGGACACCCTCAGAATCATTAATCCCAACATGGTGGGGGTCCGTCTCTTGCTATTTCTTCTCACAATATCATTTTCATTCCTTCTGCAGCAAGACTTTTGGAGCATCACTTTTTAGCAGAGTATTAGCTTTCCTAGAGGCCTCCCTGGTGCATTATCCAACTGTGCCTCTGCGTCATTAGGCCAGTTTCCACAACAATCAACTGAGTGACCGTATTACCAACCTGGTTTACGTTATTTATTGTAACTGTTTGTTATCATAACTCATTTAGATTCTGTTAATGTTTTCTGCAGCTTGCTGAAGTCATACTGTAGCATTATACCTGAAAGCATACACCTTATTTTGTGCCACTACACCTTGAAGGTGCATCTAAGTACAAGGTGACGCCACCATGTAGTGCCTACGTTTGATGTCAAATACCCACCCCTCCATTTGTTCTCCTACAGCCAGAACAGATGCCTGTCATACTACACTGTATTGCCTAAGTGCCCAAATTTAAGATCTAATCTGATGCATTTCAGCTGAAATCCACCTTTGAGCTTCCTGCCTGTCAGGGGACATTGTCACCTGCAAAGTATAGTGGCTCCCCCACCGCTCCAGGTTGGGCCAGCCTCCAGAAATACCTCTCTCTGCTACAATACCACCACCAAACGTAAGGCAAATAGGATCCTAACTCTGAGAGCAGTTATGGCCTGAAAGCTAGGCAGAATAAACACAAGCCTGTATGTTACCTTTGTAGATCCAAGAGAACTGATACCAAATTAGATTAGCATTTTCCTCCTTTTCCAAATCACCTTTTGCTTTATGCAGTTTCCTGTTTATGAAATTTCTGTAGCAACTTTAATGGGTATTTTGACCCAATGTACCTTGTGATAAATGCCATAATCACCCATTTGGAGGCTGTCCCATGTTCTCAAGACCATAGATTTTTTGGATCACAGCCTTTTATTTCATTTTCATTTGGCTTCTGTTCCTAAGCACTTTGCTTATTATCAAGCCCGTTTGTTGTGTGTATTCCGGTTCTATCCTACTAATTGGCTACAGTGTAGGTCTGTGATCCCTATCAAATTAACTCCTACTGTAATTGAGCCTGCTACAATCACATTGCCTGCATAACCTCCCTCTCAGTCATGCTCTCATTGCTGTAAGGTCTACACTTAATGTTGAACTTGCAATACTTTTCTTTACACTTTCATCAGTGACTATGAATCTGAAGCTATCTTGGGAAAAAAGCATCTCTTACATAAAAACTGAGTGCCTTTTTATAACCCCAAAACAGTTGACACAACAGTCAATATCTAATGGTAAAATTAAAAATCAGCCAATTCAGCTAAGTTAGGTGACTCTGTTGCTTTTAGAAGGATCAGGGGATTCCTCCTTCATGTCATAGTAGTGAGTGGACATAGTACAAGATATAGTCAGAGAGTCTAAAATAGCCAAGATTTTCCATTGTGGTCTCCAGGCATGGGTAGTGAGAGTTTCCTTCTGGTTAGTTTTGTGACCTTGTGGAAGACTGTGGAGGAAGGGGAAATTCACTTTAAATGCCTAAGAAGTTCCATTTACTCTAATCATCAAGGTGCGCTCTAATGTCAGTGAAAGCTCTATGCTAAGCCAGGCACCTGGCCATGCTCTAGAAACCCGTTTCATTTGGTTTAAGTAACATAATATGAATCCGCTCTAAAACCAAAACATTGTTGAAGATTTCCATATGGATATTGTTACCCAGAACAAAGTTATGATGTACAGATGCCAGGATTCATGTTGGGGGAAAAAAGAGAACTAACTATCAGTGGTGCTTTACGAAGTGGTTTAGTAAAAATAATTAGAACAGGAAATACAGTCAGCTAAGTAGAAGCTACTTTAGCACTCCTTTTGCTATTTTTATTTCCCCTGGTTAGTACATTCTTACGTCTTAAGATAACTAGGCCAGCTTGTCTGAGGGAATGAAGAACAGGGTGCTAATTTAATCTCTGCCTCACAATCCACCAGTGCCAGCACTTCATAACTGGAATTAGGCATCCTGTCCTATTTGATGATGTCGCATAGCAAGTTCTATACATTGTTACTTTTTGCTGTTAAATTAAGCAGAACAGTCAGATTTTGACGAAACCTGTTGGACTAATAGTAGTCACCCACTCACTCAGTGGCCTCCCAGCATCGCGTTTCCCACCTCTCCCTTGTTAACATCACATCCTGTCTTCAGCTGCTGCTTGTATGAAGTATCTAAAACTTTCCACTGCCCTTTAGTTACTAGCATTCTTGGAGTAACTGATTAGTATATAGACTTAATTACATATAGACGATAATAGAAAAATATCTTGTGATTGACTAAGCCTGGCAAGCACAATCTGCATTTTAAGAATTTCTTCTATGGAAAATTACATCAAAAAGCACAAAACCAAAATGGTCAACTTTCAGTCCAGGGTGAAACTCCTTAAAGAGTCTGCAGTGTCATCCTGACAAGTCATCGTCTGCCTCTGAGCACATAAATTGTACTAACATGCTAATATATCGAAATACCAGAGGAACTGGATTTTTTTGTCATCAGATTACAATGTTGATGACTTAAAATAAAGATGAGGAAAGACAGGTGATAAATTTATAGTTGCAGCTTAGGAACCACCCCCCCCCCAAAACCTGTGTTAATTTATTTCTAAATTCAGGTATTTCTGTCTGCCAAGTTCCTATTTTTTTGCAAATGTAAGTCTCATTGAATCTGCTGTCTGGAGTGCAGACACAGCCAGTCAAATTGGGAAGGTAAAAATCAAAATAGTTTAACATAGAGGCATTTACATTAGTGAGGTAACAAGAGTATTTTAATCATATTTCTCTTATGAAATGAGATTAAAATTACTATAGCGTATTTTTCTTTAGGTTCGTAAGTATTGCTTTATTTAGAGTTGCCTTATGAAAAACCTGACTTTAATGAAAAGACTTGCTTTCCAAAGAGTCAGTGACTCATAGGCTTTTAAAACAGCTCTCATTTCTATGAGGAATGCTGAAGACTGGAACAATCATAGAGTCTACTAGAAAACACCTATTCCTTTTCTCTATTTCCTCTTTACTTACACAGTATGTAGCTACACATAAAAATATTCAGAATAAACACGACTTTGGAAGCACAGTTAATTGTGGGGGGGAGGGGGGAAGCAAATTCATGTCCAATTTATCATGTCAGTACAACTACAATGCTGATCCTTCCCTTCCAATCCAGTTTGAAGCTGGAACCAAACAGAGCCCAAAGAGCTATTTCATTTTCATGTGTCAGACAGGTCTCCAACATGCCATTATATTTGATTCTTGGTCAGCAACATTTCTTCACCCGCAATATGCACATACAGCATTATCCATACAGTATTTTTCTTATGAAGACAGAGGCTGTCCCATGATATTTTATTATTTAATGCTTCAAGTGCAAAAAAATGCAATAATCTGCAGGAACAAGAGAGGACTTCATTTGTTAGTGATTTCAGAAAAAAAAATAACTAATGTAGAAATAAAGTTTCGAAGGCATTTTTCTCCTGTAAGTAAGCATTGGCTATTTGGTATGCAACAAGCACCCATATACCCTGTGCAGCCTCTTAGGCCGTACAACACCGGTGGTGTGACCTGACAGTAAAACACAAACCAGGATGGTGCTTGCTTCTCCTTTGCGCTAGAAAGAAACACCACATATACACAACTATCTAGGACCTGAGACTTGCAAAATGTTCTTGTTTATTATTTTGTATAGTCAAAGTGCTTTTCTACACGTATGTACACAGTTCGCCTCTATGCTGTTTGTTTAAATGCAACTCATTCATAATGCTAACATAAGACAGATCACTAACAACAGAGAGGCGAATTTTTCCTTTCAAAGCAGCGTAGTCTCCATATGATAAAATTTAACCTTTCATATTGAGCAGGGAAAAATCTACAAGATCTTAAAGTATACTATAATGTGCTCTCTAGAAAACAAAATTAGGGCTGAATTCCTTACTCACATTTAACTGAGGTGTACAAACTTGTCCCATATAACTCCATGCACTTAAATGAGGGGTCAGTGGAGGAGCCTGGCTGTCCTGTGCTCCTTCTCCACTTGCAGAGACAGAAATACATTTCCTAAAGTGTGATAATTCCTGTACTCCCCCACCACCCCTAAGCAAAACCATTCCCCTCAACCTGAATGGCTTCAGTGAGATTGAGAGGTACACATACAACTTCTCTCACAGTTCTTGATTTATTATCTACATGGAGACAAATTATGGCTGCTTTATAAGAACACAGGACTGGAAGCAATGCCCTGGGCTATCACATCAAGACTCTGTTCTACTCAGGTCTCTGTGTTTACCTCCCGTAAAGCATTTGTAGAGAGCAGTCACAGTCCTTCCCAGTCCTCATTTTGCTAGTCCAAACAAGCTGAGGTCCTTTGTTCTCGCCTTGTAAGACAGCTCTGCATTTTCCTGATCACCCTAGTAGCCCTTCCTTGGTGCTTATTCCAGATTGAATTAATCTTTCTCGATTATGTTGACCTGAAATGCACACATTGCTGCAGATACGGCCTCATTCCAGCCTTATACAACAGCAGTAACGCTTCCAGGTCCACTGGAAATACTTGGTCTCACACTTCTTTGGATCCTGGTTGCATTTTTCATAGTGGTATCACACTGATGATTCACAAACCTCTTAAGTTAGACAAACAGACATCAATCTGTTGTCTTTGTTCGTGTTTCCATGGAGGAGCTTCCAGCTAGTCATGCCTGCCCCTGGGCTACAAGAGTTTTAATGAGTTAAATGAAACAGGCAACAAACATTTGTATCCTGGCTTTCCTAGCTGAGATATTAAGCACATAGTAAGGTCATCATTTTAGAGCTGTTTTCTCAGGGGCTATCTCCAAGTCTTCCCCAGGATTAGCCAGCCCCATTCAGATGCACGTAACCCTCAGCAAGCACAGGGCTGTAAGGCTCTTCCCACCAAAAGCAGCAAAGAGGCTGCCAGAAGTTTGTGCTCCCTCTCCCTTTTTATTTCTGAAATATTTTATTCAGCTCACCAGAATGACCGAAACAAAGAACTCCAAACAGTTTAATGATACAAAATGGTTCAAATTAGTGTCTGTCTTGTTTTTCTCCGTAGTTTAAGGGATCAATATTAATGAAGAGAGAGGCTATAAACATCACTAATGAGGATGAAGTGGAATATCCCCCACCAGAGCCATATGCATTTGAGCTTGCACCAAACGAAGATGACATCCACTATTAAAGGCTGCATTTTAATCCAGCCATAGTAATAACAGTGAAGTTAGCGCTATTGGTAAATTTTAATAGATGATGTCTTACAAAAGCACCCTACTTGAAATTCAGCCCAAAGACTAAATTAAAGTCAAAGCCCTAGTCAGTTAACTGGGCTATAACATGTGAAGAATTGATTTTCTTATTTTCAGCTGTCAGACCTGCTACAAAGAATGAGTTTTAATTCTGGGGATGTTATTAAACTCCTTGCTTAACTGGCAGAAAAATGGAACCGCTAGCCAGGCGATAGTGGTGCGGCTGTCGGAGTGAATGACACCTGTCAGAGTATGATGAATGACCCTCTCTGCCCCACAATCCCCCGCTCTGTCACTCAGGTGAGGGCCATTAATCTTCATCGAGGGCCTGTCAGGCCGGGCAGCCGCGACGACAAAACATCTTCTCACATTTGCCGCCGCCACGCACGTAACAATGCGATATTCTTATTGTCACAGCGATGCCGAATTAGCATAATTTATTATGACTTTCCTCCCCCCAAGCCCCCTCCCCACCCAAAACCCAAGTAGGGGAGAGATGCGATTAGACAGATGGAGGGTAGGCCCAGACTGCCAGCCCCAGAGCCCCCCGCAGTGCTTGATGAGGAGTGGAGCATCTCTACAAACCAATCAAAAAGCTGGCAGTTCAATTACAGAGTAATAAAGGGACATTCATCATTCAATTAGGCACCTGTCATGGTTTCACAAAAGGGAAAACTTCTAACCTGAGACTCCAGGGAGAAGATGCTACAACCAGGAGGCAGAGAAATAAATGAAAAAAGGACAAAGTCAATTACTGGCCAAACCAGACAAAAGGAAATATGTTAAAATAAGGGAAAAGTTATCCCTAGGCAAAAAATTGGAAAAGTTACATGACCTTACAAAGATTATAAAGGGACAGCATTAAAAGAGCTGCGACACGCTACTTTCCGACACACACACAACCAAATTTCCCCCCTTGCAAGCTTAAGCAGCTGAATGTTATCATAAAGAAAGCTTTAGGGAAATAGAACTGTGATTTAAAAGCCCCGATATTGCTATTGCAAGAGCATACAACACCATCTTTAGAAGGAACACCACCTACTCATCTCAGCTTGTTGCTGTGCCTTGTTTGAAATACTGTAAACACTTGGGGTCATTCTTCCTATCATGTTAAAAACATTGGCAATTCTGTTAACCACCACCAAAACTAGGTGAACCCTTTAAAAAAAATAAAATAAAAAAAAAACCCACTAACATGCCACATAAATGTTAAGACTTTAGCATGTAAACAGCAGAGAAACTAAACAGGCATGCTTCATTCAAAGATACTTTGTTTAATTTATATGCTTCAGAGTTTGCAGAACCCAGATCTTGAAAGTTATCGAAAATTAGAACATGGCAGAGATGAGACTGTTTGTCAGGCGAAGACTGGAACTAATGTGGATTTATCCTGTTCTGCAGCTGCAAATAACAGGTAAAAAAAATAATAATATTAGATTGCTGAACAGCTGCTTGTGCAATAAACTCCGTTAAGTTGATTACCTGCCTGCTAAGAAGGTTTATAGTAATTTGCGACTCCAACATTAAATTACCAGAGCAGCAAAGGTAGGATTTAGTTGGAAAGATGTAAGACTAATCCAAAAACATTCTTTAGAGGTGATGAATGAATCCCTGTATAACCAGCTAGAAAGGGTAGAGAAGTCTAGAGTGTCTTGGTGATTTGAATCCAACGTTTATTTTCAGAAGGGCTGTCCAAGTGCTGATGCCTGCTTACACAGAGCAGCACAGGGCCATGAGGACTCTCACATTTATCACTATATGAGCGTAACGCTGCGTGTCTACTCATCCCCCCCTCCATCACAGTTAAGTCCAGGAGGATGCCACGCTAACGCAGCTATAGGGTTTCCAGAAGACACACTAGTTCCTGTGTGGGGTTGCAGTTTGACATGTAGATGTCTCACCTCACTCCGACGTGGGTCAGGCTACAGTTCTGAGTGCTCATGTCACATCAGAGCATAGGTTTTACATCTACAAATCATGCTAATGGTTTTCAAAATCCTGCCTAAATGAGTTCATATAGTACAACAATTAGGGAACTCTTTGGGAATATTTTGTCAATTAATAAGGAAAAAATATTGTCAGATAAATTTGCCTGGGTTTAGCATATGACTAACTCCAAGCACCAGCAATTATTTACAACAGTAGTCAGAGCTGATCTTGCTGGGGAGGGGGGCGGAATCATCATTATGCAGTGTTTTCTACACAAGAGGACCTAAATCTACCACGGGGTGCAAAATAATGTAAGCAATTGATTTGTGTGCTGAATACTTCCTCCCATGCCTTTTACATTTGCATCCCAGGGCCTAATTAAGTTCTGATACAACATAACAAAGAGGCTAACAATGCCTACATACCTCGCTCGCAGGGGGTGCTGCAGAGATCAATCTGTTAAGGTTTTTAAACTGGCTTGGAGATGCAAGTGCTACATAGCATAAATACTCGCTATAGCGTTGTGCATTGTCTTCGTTACACTACTTTGAAAAAGTCATCATACACTATTGTATCAGCTTTCCTATAACACCAGGCAGGGGATTTTTTTGTTTTCCCCTTTCGGTATAAATGCATTCTAAATACAAGCTTGCAAAATGCAAAAGGTAGAAGAAAAAAACAAAACAAAACGAAACAAAAAAACCACACACCAAAAAATGGGCCAGAATTACTGAATCACAGAATTTGTAACTCCTTCCCTATCCTTTCCCCTAGAAAATATAGTTAATCAAGACAGTGGTTGCCTTTGAGATTGGTCACAGCGTCAAGGTTTTCAACAGAGTAGACGCAGGGAATGCTGTGTGCAACTCAAAGGTGTTTGATGGTATCAGCCCTTGAGGTCTTGTGCACACTGCTGCCGTGCGATGGTTCAAAAAACCGAAAGCCACGTGTCCAGGGAATAGGTTAGCAAAATTAGTAATTTGCTGTTCCTGCTTTGATGCAAAACAGAAAACAAACAGAAATAATATGCCTTTCAGGAAGTCTAAAAATAACTAAAGAAAACAAACAGAGCTAAAAATACAACAATTGGTTTCAGATGCAGAGATGCAATTATCAGGCTCCAAAACATCCAATTTGCCTTCTTTCCTGCACAAGCATACATTATAAACAACCTGGGAACTAATGCAGGGGTTCTCAGAAGTTTTGTATGAGGCAAAATGGGGGAGTGTGTGGGGGGGGAGCACTCCAAAGTATTCCTAGTAGGTCACTACTATTTGAAGTTCTGTTTTGCCATACAGAGTTCTATATCAATAATGTGTCACAATAACTTACTAAACACTATAAATTAAGAAATGCAGAGATGATCCTGAGTTTCCAATATGGTAGCCTTTAACAAATCAGGTTAGCCAGGGCTGTCATATCAGTGATCTGGTTTATTAAGTCTTAATAAACCCTGCACATTTATCCAAATGCCTCAAAGAGCACAGTTTACCCTGCTTGTTCCTGTGGATACTGTGTGGTTGCCTTGAGAAACACAATTTCCAGGGGAGGAAGTGCTACCAGGGGTACATGTCAGCAAATCCACAAAAGGAAAATGAGGGTAGAGGGAATAAAAAAAGGTAATCATGTTGAGACAAAAAGGGAAGACAGTAAAGTACCAGGACGATAGCAGGATGAATAATTGATGAGCTGGTGGTTTACGAGTGAGTTTCATTAATATTATCCTGCAGGTTCATTAAGCACTGTCCCAGGCTCATCTTCCAAGGTTCCTCTCGAGTTTTGATTAGGTGCTGCAAGTCTTTTGCTTAGACATCAGAACTTCAGGCCTTCAGTGGTGACAACTGCTTCCTAAGCCCCAGTCTCTTCAGCCAAGCACCTTTTGGAGCTGTTTTCTATTCCCCTCCCACTAATCACAAGTCCCTAACCATGACAGCAAGTCTTAGTAAATAATATATCAAGATAAATGATAATTGTTCTGTTTTAAGTGTCTCCTAATGAGCATCATAAATTAAAAATTAATATTGCAAAGACTGTATGAATAGCATCAATGCTATAAACAGAGCAGCAGGGATCAAGAATGCAAATGAAAGTGAAACGCTCCCTTATCCACCCCCCATATGAAAAAATTCTGGAGCCAGCAGACTGTTAGGCATTACAAAGCTAATAAATGACTTTAATGAAGTTCTGTAACAGGCAATTTCTTCTTAATCTTCCCTTCACCTTCCAATGTTTGGCTCTTCTGGATTGTGAGATTTCTGTTGTTGATTTTTTTTTTTTCTTCAAACCATCTCTCAATAACTGTTTCTTGTTAGGTGCAACAGTAATCTCAAATCAAAGCATGCTGCTGCAGCAAAAACTAGGGAATGGGCTGGTTAACAGATTTCTGGTCCTGATGATCATGCAGAAAGGCTAAAGGGATTTGGCAGTAGCCATTCTGTTGTGTGACGTTGCTATTATCATTGTGCCTTCTATTCAGGGAGTGCATTCAAATGGTGTCTTTTTCTGGGTGAATGAGTAAGGTACACTTAGCTATGCCCTTGTACCTCCAAGTTTCAGCTAGAAAGAAAGAAGGCAGCTGGAATTTTTACCCTTCCTTCTTCCAGAGCCTTAGTTTGTTCAATTTAGATGTAGCAGAACTATTTGCACAAGCAATGTTTGCCTCTTTTTTTAATGGCTGGAATAATCTGCAGCTGAATCCCACTTCCTTCAGTTTTGTAAATACTGTAAGATACCTAGCAAGTCTTCTAGTCCTTGTCAATAATCAACAACCAACCAAGGGACCACAGAAAATAAGAGTATCATCCAGTATATCAGACTGGATCACCTAAAATGCCATTTTACCACCCATTCCATACTTCCAACCCTCTCTACTTTCTTCTTGCTTGCCTTTTTGTCCCCTCATCTGGCAGCTTTGAGGTAAGGAATAGCAACATCCAGTCAGCTAGTCTGCCTCTTGAATTATACGAGACATGGGAATAGTGGGTTTAAAGAAAGAGAGCGTAAGTTATACGTTATGAAGAAAAGCAATTACTGAGAAGAGGCTACTCGTCCGTCTCCATCATTTTTAAGCCTAGAGCAATGGAAGTACTAGGCACTGCTCTGTAATTAAAGTTGAAGTCTGCAATTCAAAGAAGTTCAACTTCTTTCCATGATGCACCTTCTCCAAACAGAGCACTTGCTCTTTAAAGCACAGAATGACTTGACAATTTATAAATATTTTACTTCAAGTTCTTTTTAATGACAAAATTAGATACCCTGTGCCTTTTATTGTCCCAGCTGAAATTAGTACTAGAATAACTCGGATTTGAAGTACTGCAGCAAAATCTCAGCATACCAGAAATTATTTTTTCTGGAGCAAATGGTTCTCTCATCTTCCTCTTGGATACTGTCAGACAAGACTGAGACTCCTCTTAAACAAGACTTCAATGATATCAGAGATAACTAAGCTACTCTTAAACTGTAAAAAGTTTTTCCTAAGTAAGTGTTATGAGACATTTATGCTCCCCTAGTGTTAGGAGCTCCCTCGGTGGAAGACTTCATTTCTGCCATCACTACACCTCAATGGTTCAGAATTGCTTGCTTGGCTTTGCTGCCCTGGAAGTTTAGGCAGAAGCACAGGCAAAGCCGTTAAAAGCACAGAGTCATTAAAAGTTGGAGACTAATGTATCTTTGAAATCCAATTTCATCTCCTTTGGGACAACAAACAGTGAAATGCATTAACCATAATTGTATCGTTATCTCAGGGCATCACTAGATGGAAGAATTAATGTTATTCCAAATTTCAGCAAGCCTGTGATTTTAATTCTAAGGTACTTGGATTTATAATTCTGGTCTTTAGTTAATTAAAATATTACTGTAACATCAGTAACCTTTAGATTACTAATACAGTACATCCACAGTGAACTCTATTTTGATGTTGGAAACGTTTTTTGTTTGGAGATTTACATTTGTCTGGGGATCCTCAGCTGGTGATAATCGCTGCAGCTACACTTAATGGATCTATGCAAAATCTATGCCAGCTGAGGATCAGGACATGTATATGCGCTCTCTTGCTTTTTCTCTTTTTTTAAGTTCATACAAACTATAAGCGTTATACCCAAGTGCAATTCCTCTTTTCTACCAACAATGGGTTTTGCACTGCTGCCCTCAAGTTTGATCTGTGCTGAAGACACCTGCTCTCGAGGAAATGAGCTGGGACCACCAACTCATTTCATAAAGGGCCACCGAGCAGCTGTCACATGGTAGTAACTCCCAGGCAGTACTGACCTGTAACAAATCTGAACCACTGACCTAGAGGTGAAAGGCTCTATATCCAATTACCAATCTCCTGAGTGAGCCACTACTAAGTTTTGCCTTGAAAACATAGATAAATATGCACAAAAGAATGAACAAGAATGAAGTAACACAAAAGTTGCATCATTGTTAATATTTTGCTATACACCAAGTCTTGGAAATGAAATACATCATTGCCACCAGCAGACTATCTGGACTCTGTGCCTACGAAAAAAGCCTATTAAGAGGGACAGACTGAAGCAATATTCCCCCTTCTTTCCTCTTACATCTCTAATAGAAAACAAGAATATCCACACAAGATTGCCATAAGGAAAGAAAAGAGAATGGTTGATTTCATGTTCCCCCCCCATGAATTCATCTAAGTAAATAGCATTTTCCTTGCAAATGGCTAAATAGTAAGCATAAAAATATCCCTATTCTGTGAAGCAAGCTATTTCCTCTGCCTGCAAGTTCAAGAAAAAAAGGCCACTTCATGATTGAGAGCCTGATAAAATGAGCTATATAACGCTACCCAGTTAGGGCTCAGGGAAGAACACACTTTTCTCTGCTTTGGTTCCATTTCACTCACATTATTCTTGACACTGTCAGTAAGCAGCAGCAGAGCACAATCTTCCTTTATTTTTAGCAATACTGAAGCTGCAAGAGAATTCTTTTCTTCGCTCCCAAATATATATATATATAAAAAAAAAGACAAAAAGCTGCCTTAACAATTTCATCTTGATAATTTACTGCAATTACTACCTAATTGTATCAACACATCTTTATAACTGTGATAAAACAAGCTTTAACTAAGGCACTTTTTAACAAAGGTAAGGAAGAGTTATTAGGAATGAGTCACTGAAAGTTCATTTCCTCCTTTAGGCTCCAAATCATGCCACGCTTAGCCCTCTGGGTCTAGGTAGATTTGGACTGCAAGCTCCAGGCTGAGTGGCAGCTTGCCATCCATCTGCCCATCTTGCCAGCATCTTCCTCTGGCCCACCCAAGAGAACAGGAGCTTGGTAGAATACGCTGACAGGATAGCAAATGAAAAAAAAGGCTGTGCAAGTCCTAATTTCAAGCAGCAACTTAGAGAAATTTTTTTTCAAAACACAGTTTTTTTGTTACTGTTTCCAACAATTTGTGCCTGCTTGTAACAATGAACACATGACAGTGGAGTCACTTTGCCGAATGGAATGGTTTTTGTACACTCGGCAGAGGTTTTGCAGAGCTGTCACACTACAGCCTATTAATGCTCTCACCTTCACGGGCAGGGAGAGCCTCGAAGGCAGCAGAGTCAGTACACAGGGGCAGGAGAGCTCCCGGGGTAAGCACAGGGTGGGATCCCAGTTACAATCCCGAGTCTGCTGCTGCCTTGCTGCAAGGCTGCAGACAAGTCTCTTCTTCTCAGCTTCCCCCTTATTAAGAAAGATAAAGGTATGAGTATCCTTTGCAAGCTATACTTTGGATTCTGTGTCTATAAAAGCTAAACAATGCTACTACTTAAAGGAAGAGGCACTCTGCATGCACTGGAGAACTTCCCTGTCCTTAGTGCCTGGGACCACATCAGTAGCAGAAGTGAAAGGGACAGAGAAACTCTCTTCCATGACCCTTCTGTTGTCCCCCAACGTACTTTGCCTACTGCTACTCTGGAAATGAATGCAACATGCAGCCAGAGAAGCAAAGCAATAATGCTCTGAAGTCTCAAGGAAAGGATTTTTTTTTTATCTTACCAACCCTTGTGGATTAACCTGGAGTCTAACCTGGCTCTTCAGGCTCTATGCCGGGATCAAGCACTCCTCTGAGGGAGCTGACCATGACATGGTGAGTTACCTTGTCAAGAACCACCACGTACCACATAATCTCACTCCTGCACTTACACAGATGTCAGGAGAGGGGCTGCAATGAAACCCAATAAAATGGCGCACTGAACAGCCCAACACTCCCTATACTGCCATATCAAAACCAAACCTGGAATCAAAACCAAATTACTCCCTCTCAGGTGAGAGCACAACAGAGGACATTCAATAACAACTACACTATGGATACTTGCCAAGAAATGAAGTTGCTCCAGAAATATTGCTTGTTCATAACCTATCACATTCAGATCTATTTGCATTTCAAAATGTTTTATATATCACTGACATGCGTCACTTTTTAAGGATCAGTAGCAGACTCTCCTTTAACATTTGTATACTTCAAGTTGGAGTTCACATTTGTAAAGATGACTTTTGCATTCAAATTGGTTAAGACAGTCACTGAAAGAGAACATGATGTTTGAACACTTGAAACCAGATTTTCCTCTTTTGACATTTTTAACATTTTTATAATAGCCAATAGTCTCTTTGGTACCTCATGCCTTCCAGAGGAGTGGCAAACTTTGCAGAAAGAAATTTATCTTCCTTGGTATCAATTGCCAAGATTCAAGCATCCTACTCTTCCTCTCCAGTCTGTAAAGACAGTAGTTTGGATTTATCCCAGCTAAAGAAAGACAGGATGTCATGTAAGCGACACTTGTCAACTACACAATGAGAACAGATATTAGAAAACTAGTCTTGACAAGACTCCTAACTTCTAAGCAGCTGAAGCTTCATGTGCAGCATTTGGATTTGTTTCTGCACAGTATTACTCCATGCCAGCAGCCACAAAGTGAGTCACATAAAGACCAATACACTATTCACTCAAAAAAAAAAAAAAAAAAAAAAAAAAAAATCAATGCAAGTTGGATCAGTCCCTTAAAAAGCCAGAGGGTTTAATTTATTTTTAAGGAAATATGTTGGTGAGACTCATGGCAGGGAGAGAGAAATCTTTCAGGTTGCCTACTCTAGAAATCAAACAGATTTTCCTGCAAATAAATACATAAGCAAATGACTATTTTAGGACCGATGTGAATCAGTCCAGAAGGAATCATTTTTAAGAAAGTTGTTAGTGAACGGAAACAGGTGGCTATAATTTGAGTTAAACTGCAACCTTAACTGTAGTGTTTGCGATCATGAACACTATAACAACAGATGTACAGTTGCACCTTGGGATGAATTCATTATGGCCTGAGAAACATAATCATGCCATTCAGACCATATTTTGTCCATATGCTCATGTGGTTTACACCCCTGGTTTATTGGCATTGTACTTGGTTATATAGCAGGAGACTCCCAGGATCATAATTTGCACTTATTGTTACCGTTCAGGAGAATCCCTTTGTAGCGTGGGTTTCCCATTAAGGCAAAGACTCCCATTTGGAGCAGGCAAGGAAGGCCTGGGTCACAGCCTGTGTGGACACTGAGGACTTAACAACACTTGGGAAGCTTCCCATACAAAAGGTACTGCATACCTCAAAGAAATAGAAAAAATTAACCTGAGGAGTACAGGTAGCTACTGGTTCAGGACATTTTACAGTTATAAAAATGTAGATTATATTGCTATTTTACCTTGTAATTTATGGGATGAATATTGTAATTCATTGAATGTCACGACTTATCTTTTATTCATATAGTTACTATTCCATTACCAGAGAGGGAGGTTTGTCAAAGGTTAATTATTTTAAATTGCTCAGGCAAATTTATTTTGATTTGTACAATTTTTTTGAATAATCAAAGAGCTGTATATTCATACTGCCTTACGAGGCTCCTTTTTAAAAAAAAATACTACTTGATGATACAGTCAGATTAAACAAATTCTTTCATAAAGGACCAAAATTGATTCTTTTAACCCTAAATGTAAAGAAACTAAAACAATTTGGCAACGGTTCTTTCTCTCCCTTCAGTTTTACTGAAAAAAAAAAAAAATCCCTAGCAGTCTTAGACAGCTGAATTATCTTCCCCTCCAGCAATCTATTTACAAGTAAAGAGCATCTTGCCACAATCTCAAGACCTGTGTCCCTGAGGCAAGGACTATTCATATTAATTGCTTCCAAAGCACCTATCACAACAGGCTCTTAATTTGTGCTTCAGCCATGATAAAAAAATAAGTAGTACCATGGTACTGAAGTACTTGTCGCTCAGAAGAAGTTGTCCACTGCTCTGTACCTCTTGGTTCCTAGAGATGCTCGGTTGTTATCAATTCAGGCAGCTGTTTGCCCTTCAGCTTCAAGCATCTAACGTAATAGCACAGGTTCTGAAGCCATCAGCAGATCCACCCAAAAATGAAGTGCTCTGAACACACAGACACAAATCCCAACACTGTGTAGCAGGAATACCTCCTTCTCCGCTGACTCACAAGAGAAGCCCTGACTGTAGATGGAAAAATGCTTCCAGTATAGCAGGCTGTGACATGGATCAACAAAGTCAGGATGCCAAGCCCCAGTAAAGTCTTTTAAACACAAAACTCATTTTTTCTCCTTCTGAGAAAAAAAAAAAAAACAAAAACAAACACACAGCCCATTTCTGTCTCTGTTTCCCTGTAAGCAAAGTGGGGATAATGATACTTAGCCTGTAGGAGTCCTGGAAGTTTAAATCTATGCACAATCAAGTGCTGTGAAAGCCTTAAATGGGAAGTGCGATGCAGGTGCTGAGCACTGTACTAAAAAAATAATTACTATTCTTATTATTGAACTTCTGATGAGCCTGCTGGAGCTGTAATGACAGAGAGGATGATCCTCAAGTTTCGAGAGATCTTCATCTGGACCCTTTTCTTCACTTTATGTTGGTTTTTAAGTGTAGTAACTGCTGCTGATGAGACAGAAATGCTTCTTGGGAGGGTAGAGTGCCATAGCAAGGGAGACACAGCTGCTACGTCAGCACAGCTATGGATGGGAAGTCACGCCACACAGCACACTAGGAGTACAGTATGAGGTATAGCGTGGATTTTTTTCTCCTCTTTTCTGGACAGGGCTTCATTTTCAGAAGCTCTTATAAACAAGGAGGCTACAGCAAACACTCAGTACCCCTAAGGGCAGCTTCAGACCCTGTGCTGCAGGATTGTGCTAGATGAGATGGCAACAGGGTACTGCAACACCCCTGCTAGGCTCCATCTAGCCCAGCCAGGTGCACAGGGTGCAATGGCAGCTGGTTCAACCTCCTTCCATGCCATGATGCAGGCAACAGGGCATGGAAGAGGGTGATGCGGGGCAACAGGGAAGGAAGCAGATCCTGCCACCCACCTTGCCTTTGACACAGCTGCGCTACGCTCCTGGAGATATGCAGCTCCCCCACCTGTGAGGCTCCCCGGGGGGAAAGCACACAAGTTGTGGGTCTCGGCCACACAGTACCATCAGGTCTTCAAAGACAGCTTTCCCTGGCTCCCTCTCAACTTGCCGCCACCTCCCCCACTGCAGGCAAGGCTGCATTTGCATTCTGCCTGTCCTCAGACAATATTGTGCCTTATGGGCCCTTTGCCAGCATCTGCCGTGGCTTGCGCCAGAAAAGACAACAGCATAAAATCTACATCGAGTTACCTTGAAGTCTAGTTGCTAGAAAATAAAGCAGTGTCCTATTGTTCTACATTCCCCCAACCCTTCATGTTTTCATAAAGCTCTTGGACAATATTGGGGGTGGGGGGAGAAAAAAAAACTCTGGGGAAACAGCTGATTAGATTCTGGCAAGGCGGACCAAACATCTGCTTCAAACAAAAGACATCTGCATATTTCACATTTATTTTTCATAATTTACAGAAGCAACCTGCCAAAATTTAGCAAGGGAGAATAAACTAGCACATAATTAGCTAAAGTTTGCTTGCTTTAGAAGTTATTAGCATGAAGCCCAGTAGCTCACCTGGGAGGACATCAAGGAATGTAGATAACTACAGTTTGATTTTGTAAATTCAATTTTCGATCTGGTGTGCCAGGCCAAAAAACAACGTTGCTATGCCAATTAACACAAGCCAGCAAATGTCCTGATGTGCCCATGTCATATACTGTACAGCTGTCTCAAAGGCATTGATAACACTCTTTATTAAATAAGGATCGATTAGACAGACTTTTTTGCTCCAGTTTACGCTGTACAGCAGGCTGCAGGTTGGTGGGCTGGTTTTTGTTTGGTTTTTTTGTTTGTTTGGTTTTTTGGGTTTTTTTTTTGTTTCAAATCAGGGCGTACACTATGTGCTGCATGTACAGATGGTACAATGACTGCCAAGGAAGTGGGCATGTGAATTTTTCAAAGCCGCCAAAGAGTCTTTGTTAAAAATGCAGAAAAAAAAAATCCAGAAATGTATAAGCCCTCAGTGAGCTACACTTCCTTAACTGAATTCTGTCATCTACTAGGTCATTAGTACATTTCATAGCTAATACGCTTCCAATAATAGAGTTAAGGGGAATAGCATAAAATCCTGAGGTTTTGAAATTCAGCTTTGAAATCAATAGGTGTTTCACTAAGTATACTTAACTTACTCCTTATTTGGCCTGTAAGGGCAATAAACAGAAACAGGCAGAACTTCAGGGTGAGAAATCCTGCCTTTGCTGCAAATGGGAGTGGAAGAACTCCTGTTAACTCTGACACAGCCAGGGTTATACCCTGCAGTTGAAACAGGAGTCAAAGAAAACCCCAAATTAAACCCAGGCTCATAAAAGCATCTGCAAATCTTCCGGATGAACCAAGGTGGAGAGAGAAGGGCAAACCTCGGAGGAAGGATTTATTGTTTCAGACAGAAACCATGGGAAACTCACTCACTTGGACTGAATTCTGCTCCGCATTTCAGATTTATTTGAACCTGAATCTCAGAGCAAAACTCAGGGAGTGAAAACTTAACTGCCAAAAAAATTCTGTCAATCCCAAAGGAACGCAAATTGCCAAATACAGCACAGCTCTAAAAGACATTTCAAGCCCCTTAATCTGGGCTTTATGGCTTGCACCTCTCTGTAGTGAGATGAATCCAAGACTCAATCTGAACACCATGAACTTTGTGGGAGTAGTGGGGGATGTACAAGGGAGTGAAATAACAACACTCAGATCTGGGAGGTTTTAGTTCGAAGGTTTTGCATCTGAATGCTGAAGGATTTGGCAAGGGGTCACAGGAAGACTGAAGTAGAAGCCTCTTTGTGCCAGATTGAGACATTGTCACCTGAACGGGGATTCAGAGCTCTGAATCATGCCCATCACTATCTTAAGACACTTTCTTTTTCCCCATGCAGACTTACTGCAACTGAGTCATAGAATCAAAACCACCTAATTTCACTATATAAATTACAATCTCTAACATAACAATCTCCGCAATATTAAGTCACTCAGATGCAGCATTTGAACTGGTACTAAAGCTGACTATTGCATAATTATAATAGCCATCTTACATGCTCAGCTTCCCTCTCCCTGCCTACCAACACATTCCAATACCATAATTTCCTTTATAAGCGAGGAAAACTGAGGCATATAGTAACAACATGAACTTCCCAGACACAAACTTCCCTCTTGGCAGAGGCAGGGACAGGACAGAGATCCCGCTGCAGTGCAAGCAGCAACTACAACCCTTTTTTCATTCTTTTGCTTTTTAAAAAATAAATCAAAAGAAAAAATGGTACAGTGGAACTAAGTGACTAAAAGCCTGTGTTGACCTGCACTTAGTGTAGGTGCTCCTAATTAGAGATATGTAAAGTAAATATTCACTCATTTCGAGCACACACTTAGTTTCTGTTTGAAGAAATTCCTAATCTTGTTTGTCTGAGAGAATCAAGACCACTGTTGTCATTCTGGGTTTATTAAAATAGGAGTCCTGCAAAACTGAACTGCTTCTTCCTGAGCTCCTCTTTTTAACTGAACATTTTGAAACAAGATAGAAACTTCAAACAGTTAGCAGCACTTCACTAAGGATATCAAACTGGTACTCAAAATCTTGGGATTTTTCATTATGCAGTGAAAAAACTGGAATATTGATCTATCTGTGAGCCAGTGTGTAATCAAGCTTGCATTTGCGTATTTTTAGATCCCCCAAACATTTAATGTTAAAAGTTTTATCCAGATGTAGCCATTCTGAACAACCCCTATATAGTTTGAAATGGTGACCACCGTATTGGTGCTACTGAACTTTGCTAGAAAGGATCTCCTCCTTCAAACTGGATTTATCTACTTACTGTAGTTTAAGCGTTCTTCAGCCGCTGCATTTACCTGCATTTAACCACTTCCAATTTGGTCAACACAGAGTTGACCAGTTTCTACCGCCTTGCTTGAAACAGCCACAGGACGAGTGCCCGTTCCTTGTTCGAACTAGACAAGCTATTCTACACTCCTGTCTGTGGACCTACACTTGGGAAAGAAGCACTTGCTTCTGGAAGCACTTGAAGCACAGGTGGGGCTTTAGTCCTCTGCAGAACCAGGATTTAGTTACGCTGCCAAAATCACCACTTTGCGCAAAGCATGAAAGATTTTAACAGCATGGTCACTAGCAAGTGAACTGAGAACAACTATTTCTCTTCTACAGACTCCTTATTTCTCAGAAAACAACTTTTCCCAGGTCCTACTGCTGAGGCTGCCTTGCTGCCAACTCCTTATTGCCACTGCATCTCAGTCAGGATTAAAACCTGCAGAAACACCGACAGGTAGAAATAACATTTCTTCCACTGCTCCGGACATAGTACAAGACGAGTAGCAAGAGATGAGGACAGTAGTAAGCAGACAATATTAAGCAGTAGTAAACATGCATCCTCAAAGGATGGATCTGTTGCAGTGTTAATTGTGGCCTGCGGTACCTTGAAAAAAGTGAAACTGTGTGCCTACACGGGTCCTTTTCTTAACATTACATTTGATCTCATTGACACGTGTAATTTAATTCTCCTGCTTTGTCATTATTCAACTTGTTCATTCCTTTTAATTACACATACAATAATTTATCAAATATATTTTGTTATAAAGATTTAATTAAACACATATTACTACAGTTTCATGATCTGGCCAGTGACCAAAATTCTCCTGTGGATTAAACAGAAAAGGAAGCATTGGACATAAATTTGTACAGTAAATAAACAAAACACAGACAGCCTTGAAAAGCAGGAAGAAAAACTAGGCCTACACGGCCAATCTGTTTTGAGAATGTTACAAATGGGAAGCATTTACTATTTTAAAAACATTAATCATATACTCACTCCATTTATTTACTTATCTGTGTTCTTCATGTAAATCTTTCTTTAAAGTGCATAAACTCTTTAGAATTATAAACAAAAAGTGAAGTCACATTTGGTATTTCACCTGTTTACACTGTAATTACTCAACTTTGCTGAGAGCTGATGAATTAGAAGTTTTTCATGTCTATCTCCACCTTTTAGCTGGAAGGAATCTATTTCAGTATAAAAGTATGAGAGTTACCACTAGATGAGGTAAGCTGCAAACCTGCCTATATGTATGCTCTGACATCATGGATATTTGCCATAGATTTCCTCACATGCATAAAACAAAAGACAATTGGCAGTACACAAGAGCAGATACTCTATATAGCTAGGTATCAAAATACTTGACAGGCTAATAAATTCACATTCTAATGCACCCTATGATAAGCTTTTGACCACATAAACCCTCAACCCTGTATCACCATTCCATGTTTTATTTGTCTTGGAAGAAGATTATGGATACCTAGAAGGTCAGAGAAGAGCTACCATTGCCCAGCGCAACATAAGTAGGAACTAAGTAGGTTCTGCAATGCCTTGGCTATACGCCTTTTCTTTTCCTTCTTACAGAAGCTAATTTTAGCTTCCTTTTTCATTTGAGATATGTTGCATTGCCCAGCAGTCTGCTGCTTTTCCTTAAGCAATTTTCATGAAGAAATGGTTGAATAGTTTTTTTTCCGCCCCCCCCCTATGTTTTTCCCCCCCCCCCCCCCCACCTTCACAAGACTGGACAGGTCCTGACACAAGCACCCTTTAATGGTAGCCAGAAAACACCTCTTGCAGTCTCAGTCCCCTCAGCCCACTTCTCCCAGGCCTGCACCTGGACTAGAAGCAGCCTCAAACCACCAGCCTTTTTCCTCTTCCACCTCAGAAAAGTATGGCCCAGAAAGAATCTCCATTGTATTTTGCTTAGTACATGCGATAAGATGAGCATTCTCAACCGTGAGAAGAAACAAGTATGCACCCTGCTTGGATATTACAGATCTCTCAGTGATGCCACATCTCTGTCCTTCTCCAAGTCCTTTTTTTACTCTCCATTTGAAAGCAGAGAAGCCATTAATAAAAAATTCATTTCCCACTATGAGGAATACATTTATGAGCAACTAATGTTCACTGCACTTACATAGACTTAAAAAGAAAGCCCCACACAAGTCCAACATTGTTTATTTTGTCCCCTCCCTGGAATTCTGATCAAAGCAAAGGCCAGTTTTCAACTCGTGCAAGAAGAAAACAAAGCAATACATAGCTGCAACATGCTCAGAGTGCCCTTTCTGGTTCTCATCAGTGCTGCAAAACCAGGTGAATAGCAGTGACCGTCCTACAGCCCTTCTCGCTTGTAGGCAGCAACAAAACTGCTGCACTTGTCTGTGCCCTTAAGTTTGCTGATGACTGAATAGCTTTCTGGAGATAATCTACGAAGGTAAGCATGGCTGCGCCAAACACACTGAAAAGCTGCATGTTATACATCCTTGAGGCCTTGCATCCTGGGCAGAGTTTGAGACTCCATGGATTATGCAGAGAACCTGGTTTTTATACACACTTGGTACCTAACAAGCCTGGCAGCCAAGTATATAATGACACTCTGAATTGCCATACACATGAACCTCTCCCAAACTCCTTTGGTCACACAGAGCCTGGCAATGTACTTACATAGGTTCAGGTGCCTACCATAAGGCCCACGAAGATCCCCTGCAGCATCTTGTCATCTTGCACAGTGGTAGTTATTCTTTGCTTCTCCACTGCATCCTCACTGCCATGCTAAGGGCATGTTGAACATACAAAAAATGGCAAACATACCTTTCCAGAGTTAACACTGGTCATCTTGGAGCAGGGTCCTAGTCTGTCTTGCCAGCAGCAACAGTTGGAAAATTCAAGAAGTAAAGCCAGGAAGATTGTAGTTTTCAAGCTTCCCTCTTTCAGCAAGGGCGTTTAAGACCTAAAAGAGAGAAAAAAATTCTATTAATGATAACAGGATGATCATTTCTTGTGCTGCACTAAAAACTATACTTTGCACTTTCCCTCTGAAAGCACTGGACTAAATTGCCAAGATTATTGAAAAGGGCAGCCAGCTCTGGTTTGCAACATAGCAGCTGTCTCTGTTGAGAGGCATTCCTCTCAACACCACTCCAGCTGAAGCTGGAAGGTCAACTCCAGTTTAAAGAGAGGATACAGGTACTACGCTATGTTCTTTGGGAAATGCAGTGACCAAGGCTCAGATCCTCTGAAATCCTAACTCCTCCTGACTAGAGGATATGAGTGTTAAATGCATCTATATCTCACTCTATAAAAACAGCACTTCCAGGAGCAAAAGGCCTTCTCATGTGCCGATCTGGTTCTGGCAAGGGTGTCATCTGTTCATAAATACTCCTTGGAGATTTGCTATGCAACCACTGATCTGAACCAAATCTGTTTGGACTACAGAATTTTCATCACAGTATCACAAGCTGGTGTTGCTTGTGAAAATATACACAGAGCTGAAACAAAGAGGATTTATTATTCTATTGAAAGATGTCTTTTGGCCAAACTTGAATAAAAGCATCACATATTGTTACTTCTGTAAGATCATAAACTCAAACGAACACCAGCTGAAGAAGAGGACAATGGTAATGCCAGATGACAAACTGATATAGTCATCATATTCATCAACACCAACAGCAGCCGGTCACTTCCCCCGCTTTGCTGAATTAGCCATGAAGGATTGTCTTAATGATAACAAGAATGTGTTAAACGCATGCGTCGCAGTGGCAGTTCAGAACTGGAAACTCAGAAGCCCATATCTGAGGAGAGGATGGGTTAAAACAAACAAACAAACAAACAACTTGCTAGGATGGACTAAAACAGAGGTGAAAAAGCCCAGAATATAACTGTGTGGCAAGGAAAAAAGTAAATTAAAGACTAAAAAGCAGGAACAAGTTTGACACTAAAAACATGCTGCATTTTTCAGACTTGTGGAAGAGTGTGTGAACAGAAGTGATGACAAAAGCTACAAAACTCAATATGATCACTTGAAGGGTGGGAGTTTTTGCAAGCAAACACACTACTTTACAGCATAGGAGAGTCTCAAAACATTTGAAATAAACATTGAAATTTTACACATTGAGTTACAAGCTTGTTTACAGGCTTTGTGTGGTCTTGTTTCTCTGTAATGCTGAGAAGTTAGACCGTTGCATACAACACATGGCATTTTCAAGTGACAGTGGCATTTTCAAAGGAGAGATCTGTTCAATAATTTGGTACTCGGGTCTCTGTTTTGAGAACAGCATCCATATCAACCTCAGTTGGAGGAAAAAAAAAATAAATCATACCTAAGGCTTTAAGGACAAAGCCATTAAAAAAAGGAATGCCTTTTTACTTTTGTTTTTAAATTACCACAGGTTGACTGATTTATCTTTATCAATTATTGTAAGCAGCTGCTTATATAATGTAAATTCAGGACATATACAAAAAAAAAAAGGGCTGTTTGTTCATTTTTTCCAAGCACCCAAACAAGGTACAGTCAAAAAATAAAAGAACAGGTGAAATAACTTCCACTAAAAAGCTGAAATTTTCACATTTAGAGGTTTTAATTTCTTTTTAAAATCATCATCAGTTTGACTTCTCTTGGTTTCAAGCAACTTCCCTAGTGAAAGTATTGCATCCGCCACACTAAAGCCCCTCTTGCTCTAAGCCATCCATCCCCCCCAGGAAGCCTGCATGACTTGGGGGGCAAAGGGAGGCAGGTTACCAAGCAGCAGCAGAGGTCAAAGATGGTCCCGCACTTGGGTTTTCCCTGCTGTGTTTCCTTCACAGCTGTTCCTACCATGAATTTACAGTAAAGTGGGGAACAAAAGTACCTCCTCTGTGGAAGAGTCTAATGCAGCTTGCTCTTGCAAAAGCCACTCTAAAAGCCAACTCTGAAGCACCCACATGCATTTGCACTCCCTCTCCCTGCACCCCCCAAAATTAAGAAACTAATCTAAAGCCCACTGGAAGGGCTCATCAACTGCAACAGGCTGCAGACCAACTTGAACAAAAAACACCCAAAATGCTTTTATTCAGCCCGAGAAGCATATTGATGTTTTCCTACATTTTTTTCAAGCCTCATTAAAGCCACAGGTGTAGAGAAAACTGTTACTACAGCAGTAATAAAATATGAAAGACTACCTCACCTATAGGCCTGGGATGGGGGTTTTTGTTTGCTTTTTTAACCTAGATATTTGTTTTGGAAGCACTAGAAATACAGAGAAAGACAGGAAAAGAAAGATTACCTCATTACTGTCATGATCTCACTTTTTATCAGAGCCACTTAGTCTTCTGCAAGGCCTAGGGGCACTCAGAAGACTGAAATACCTTAGTGAAGAATAAATAGGTAAAAAAAGCAAACTACAAATGAATTATCTGCAGCTTGTACCACTTCTTTCTAAGTTCATTTCATGTTTGGGCCTTCAAACAAGGTTGCCCTTCATCTGCAACAGAAACTGCTGTACAAGGTCCAAACAGAAGTCTGTCAGACCGCCTTTGAGAGATTTTGTTTTGCTCTGCGGCAGTTCTTTCAACCTTAAATTGCCGACCTCTCCCCCTGTAAAAATACTTTCTTGCAACCTGTGCCGACACCTCAGTTTTTACCTGAATCTGGCCCAGCTCTGAAATATCCAGTGTGTTGTTGAAGTGCTCTCAGAGAACTTGTGGCAGCAAGGGGTACATTTTCCAAAACCACAGAGGGGATTTCTGAGGGAAAGCCTCACTGCCAAAGGGCCCTGGACTCTTTGGAAGGCAGTCAAGCTGAATATCACTACACCTTGCTTTCTTTGTAGTTTACTTAACACTTATTGTCTGCCAAGATAGCCCTCTCCTTCTGACCTACACCCATTTTTTTTGTCATCTCCAGTAGGCAAAACTCCTCCATCCTCTTAACTAAGATGATCTTGTGCATCGCACTAGAGGAGCGTTACTCTTATTTAGGAACAGCTGCCAGACACTTTGCTGTGTAGCAGGGAAGGATTTCAGAAATAAGTGTTTAGAAGTTCAAAAAAGTGTCGATGTTACTTCCCTTTCAGGTGATGGAAATAAAGTGCTTTCTGTGTTCTGGCTTAATTTCATGTCAGCCATGCAAATCTCTCAATAACAGAAGCCAAAACAAATTTTCTAAGAGCACTAAGCAAAAGTCCATCAAGGGTCATACAAAGACTGACTTCAGTAAGCTTTGGGCCAGGGCACAGATAAATGCAGCACTTGCAACAAATGCAGACAAACTTTAGTGCAGGCCAGACCTACAAAGAGAAACTTAAAAACCCCGGTATTTTGCAGGATTTCTTCCTTTGACTCTTTCAGGACTACACACTTCTCTTAGGGAAGAATATCTTCATGCAGTACCATACTGTGGAGCCTGTGATTCTCACAAAGTGGTTCTATAGTCACCTGAAACACTCCTCTACACCACCAGGAAAAGGAAATGAAGGTTCAGTCTTATACACAGCAAGGGGCCAGAAAAGCAAGCAGAAATATGTATTGACAGAAATAAGGTTAGAATGAAACTATTACAACTTTAACCATTCTCTGTCCTCCTCTATGTGATCCTCCAGGTCCCTTAGACTAAATTACACCAGCATAACCCTTCAATTAAGTGAAGTAGAGCAAATATATAATAAAACAAAAAGGTGCAAGTTGTCAGTTTTGATAATTTCTGAAATACTTATTTAAACTTATCTGGACACAAGAGTCACCTTTACAATTACTCCCTCAAAGCTTTATGCTTGTGTTCTGCCTTAGAAGATGTTTAAGCACATTCACACTATTAGCCTGAGTGCTCAAGACAGATCAGGGAAGAAAGGTTTTAAGATGATCATATACTCTACCTTGACATTTTATTTCTTCACCAATATTAACTTGGTGCCCTAAGTCCATTTCATTTTTCTTATACAGTGACTAGGCAGACAGTAGAGCTGTTTACAGATAGATTTGTGAGGTCTTTTTGTGCAATACATCTCCCATCACGCAGAATGGAGCACTACTGCAATGTAGTATTTGAGGGAAGCGTATTGTAGTGCTCCAGGGCCAAATTTACACTGTTATTTTGGCACCTAGATACTTTTGCAAAGACAGCCCGAAGTGGTTAATAATGGAGAAAATTTCATTCTCAGCATTCATCCCAAAACACCAAGACAGAATCTGCCAGCTCCTAACAGAATGAACATCTGTAAGTCAAACAAGAAGGTTTTTACATTATTTTGACCTCTAAACAGATTTTAATTAAAAAAAAAAAAATCCTGCATCTGATTTTTAATACAGTCTCTCATACCCCTGAATACATATCTGTATGTGAATATACTACAAACTCAATCACGACAAACATTCTTAAACACCTCTTTACTTATATTGGATGAGGGAAGGTATAACTTCATGATTATTTTTGATCCCACTGAAACCAGTAAGGTTTTGCTCTTTGTTTCAGTGAGAGGGGGAACTCTCCCCTTCAGCAGAGGTCTCTGATCACAACTTTTCTCCACTCCCACCCTCCCCTAAGGAAATATTAATCTACTGGCATGCTGTGAGCACACCTTTGCATTTATAACAAAAGTGTAAACAATTCAAGACAATAGCAGAATCCTGTGTGTCCTGGCAAAAATGACCGATTTTCATCAGGGAGACAATTTTGGCTCAGGTCTAGAATACAGTCCATTCTTTGAAACTAGGGATTTGCAACATCTTTGTGAAATTGCAAACCTGGGATACCTGCCTAGAATGGCCCAAGAAACATTTACCTTACCAATAAAAATGGAGGCCCACTTAACTATTTCCCCTAAAGGCCAGGTATTCGTCTAATCACATCTGGAATCCTTTCCAGCTTGGTTCCTGCAGCTAATGCCACTCTGTCATGATCTGATGGTTTAATCCTAGTTATTAAACTACTTATTCTAGTTAATAATAAAAAAAATGTGGACAAATGCCTACCTGTCAGTGCACCAACCTCAGAGCAAACACTGTGAAGTGGGCCCCCTCGCTTTCTCTAAGCAAACAGGGAACACCATTTGGAATTCAGAGTTTCAAAGAAAAGCTGCCAGATCTAATGATAATATTGGCAAATTTACCAGGGTGGTTTTTTTTTTAATCCCTAGACAACAACAATAACAAAAAGACCACCAAAACCACAGCAACAAACCCCAGCCTTTGCAAATCTAGTTTTCCCTACTACACACAAAGAAGTTCTTTTCCGTGGTCTCAGCAGACAAAATGTAACACATACATAATGCGTACATAATGTCTGAGCCAGCTGTGATACACTTTCACTCAAAATGTTTTTAACAAAAAACGATTTGTTAAGAGATGCATCAAGTTCTTCATGATTTTACAGGGAAAAAAAAAACAATTCCAAGTTTCCCAATGTTTCATTAAAACCAAATATTTTTAGATCCAAATGATAAAACTTTGCCAGCAGCCTCTGCTGACTAATAAGCCATTCTCTGTTGAAAACACAATACTGATGTGAAAATTGCCAACTAGCTTTTTTTTTAAAAAAATATATTTATATAGCTATAAATAAAACAGACATACCAGATAGGCAACACACCACATGTGAAAACAAATCAAACTCTGTATAGCAAGAGGTTTCCATTTCCATCAGTGCAAACTTGAACCTTGTCCACATTCCACAGCATGGGACTGGATGGATTTGTCAAAATCCAACTGCACAGCCCAGAAGTAATCTGTAGCACAATTCGTCCCCTGCCGAGCCATATGCACACGTGCTACTTCAGTCACACAAGAAGATAACCTCTAAAATCACTGACTTCAAACAAAGTCCGAAATGTTAATTGCGGAGTTCAGACTTTCACTTTCTGGCCCAACACAGAATTCTCATTTCAAACTTCAAGGCTGAGGCCATCATTAATTACTCACTGTCCCATTTCAAATGCATTTCCCCTCATAGTTTGTTTCTCCAATTCACCCGTCACAAACAGGCATGGAAAAGACTCGGGCACTGCTTAGGAGGAGGAAGAGAACTTCCACTACTGCATGGAGGCTCCAGTCCATTTTGACAATAGCTCAGGTCTCAATTCCCTCACCATGCCAGCCACTTTAGACTCAAGACGTGGAAAGTACCAAGTCAGAGCACTGTTGTGAAAAAAATAGGCAGGTTTCTATCCAACAGAAGATATTTTCTTCTCAGCAAAATTTGCTAGTTTTCCACCTTTTCCACTATTAATTATTGTAAATGGAGGGAGATGCCACATGAGAACAGGAGCTCTTTTCTTTCTGCTGAAGAGGTTTCATTTCTACGTTTTAGACAAGTAGTACATCTTAGAGCTCACTTTGCTGAGGGGCTTTGGTTTTATTAACTCTAAAGAAGTACTAATGGATTTTAACTGACAGTAACTACTGTTAAGATGATTGTAAGAGGTTATCTATCGATAGATGAGACTCTTTCCCTTCCTCTCAGACAAACAACATGTCTAATTGCACCTCCCACACTGAAAGACATCTCAGAGGCCAGGAGTCTCCTCCTAGAAAAGGGTAATTACACATTTTTGGCCATTTCCTTTAGTAACCCATGGGATGCATCCTTGTTCCTATCTCAAGAGCACTGCTGGCTAATCCTTTTGGCCCCTAGTCAGTCAGCATAGTTAGAGGCCTCTGCAGTGTCAGG
Source organism: Phaethon lepturus (assembly GCF_000687285.1). Classification (NCBI taxonomy): domain Eukaryota; kingdom Metazoa; phylum Chordata; class Aves; order Phaethontiformes; family Phaethontidae; genus Phaethon; species Phaethon lepturus. The sequence goes on along the minus strand of NW_010555367.1, from coordinate 40,041 downwards.
AGAGCAACACTGCACGTCTGTTGGTCTGAGGAAAGCCACAGCCGTTACAGAATTTGACAATTTTGATCCTCAGCTAAAGGCTAGAAGAAGGATACCAAGGATCACAGTCACAGCTGAGTGTTCCCACCCTACAGGGGTGACCCTCCTTCTGCCATAGTCTGGTCCCCACCTTCATCCCAGCCAGAGGGCTCAGGTTGCCTTGGCTCTATTTGGTTTGCTGGGGTAGTTTCCCGCAAGCACCCAAGCTGAAGCAAGAGAAACAGCAGGAACACATGGCCAGGAAGTATCAGCAGGCTATTAGATCAGCTCATCCATCTTGTGGTACCTCATCTGTAACTGCCTAAATTAGAAATACAGTCTCCTTAGTCCCATACATAATCAAGAGAGAAAGACTCAGAGTGTGATTCAAAATGCCTAGGGTTAGTCCTTTCACAGGAGATTTCAGAGTGGAAGCTTCAGACTTACCCAGAAGAAGCCTGCAGAGATTAACCTCTAAATTTAGGAATGTACATCGAGACAGAATGATTAGTCCCCAAAGAAAACAATTCTTGAGCTGAATCATCCACTGCTACTGAGATTTACCTAAAACAGGCAAAATGAAATCAATGCCTAAAAAAAACCACATCAGGGCAGGAACGACAAAGGCATCCATAAGCTTCACACAAGGTAGTGACATCCTGGGCAGCCATCTGGCAGGACAGGAGTCAAGTCCCTCAGACCTGCTAATACCTATTTCCAGCAGCATTTACTCACAGAGGCAGCCACTGCTCATTCGGCTTCCAGGGCTTCATGGATTGCCTCACCTCCAATGGGGCCAGGAAGCAAGAATTTGAATTCAAAGTGCATTTTCAGGTAACACATGAGATACTTGCTGTTAGAATAATGCACAAAAGGCAAAAGGTATGGATTAGTCTGAGATGCACCCAGACACAGCTGCCAGCCCTCTGCATTTCAGCTAGATTGGTTCTCCTTTTTTTGTTGCTGTTAACAATGAAAATGAAGAATGAGTCATTTGACCACCTCTGAAGGACGTGGTATTGGATCTGAGGAATTCTATACATTCATTGAGAAGGTGGATATTAATGTGTTTTTTTTTTCCCGCTGTGCTCTTTTTAAGCAATGTGTGTGCAGGTACAACAGAATGGCCAGGTCTGAAAACACCATATAAAGCTAAACCCAACATTCAAAAGTCCTTGACCTTAGTCCAAGTCTCAACCCTTTGAGTCAATGGTGAGACTCCTGCTGTGGTCAGTGATCTGTGTTAATAATCCTCACTCTTTTTTGGCAATTGCACCCAAGCGCACTGCTCAAATCAGAAGAGGACCAAATGCTGCCATGCAGTCCCAAGCCACATTTTGAGACACAGTACACATCACCATGAATTATGTTTTATTTACTCTTCTAGGAAGAGATACAAAGAATTAGGGTGTGGTGGAAGTGGTTTACTGACAAGCTTGAGGTAAGCATCTTATGAATGGCTAAGCTTTTGCTGAGTAATATTGACATCATGCAAAATGACTTACTATAAAACCCTTTACATCATACTACTGTTTCAAAAACAGTGGCAGCTATTTGACAGATGCTCAGAGGTTCAGAATTTCAAAAGTAGACGTAAAAAAGGCAGATTAATGAGCAGATGATGGTGAGGCAGTAAAGTTGCACAATAAATGAAACTTAGCAGATGGCTCTGCAACTATAAAAATCTCCAGATTCCTAGATCAGACAGACAGAAAGGACACTTCCTTTATTTTCTTGAATTATTTCTGCCTTTTTCCTTATGACTTGGCAGTATTGCTGCTACCTTCTTTTTAAACAGCGCAACTTCCCAAATTTATTTTCCCTTCTGCTTTAAGTATAATGGATCTCAACGGACAAACTTTCTACTCTATCAACATGAAGGAAAACATTAGGGTGCACATTCGGAGCTGCATATGCACAGCCCCAGGTTTCCTAGGAAACAAGTAATTGCTCATCTCTGTGCCGAAATAAATTGATGCATCAGTTTCAGCTTCCTACAAACATTAGTATTTTGAATCAGGACAGAGTCCCAAACACCCCCAGCATACTATCAGTTGTGATTGTCAGAATTCTGCGTCTGCTGCTTATCAGTGTTTGAGAAGCTAGCAAGATCATATTGCTCATTAGAGCTGTTAAAGATAAACTCTGATTACACAGTGGCGGTGCAGACCTGAGGACAGACAGAGACACCATCGGTGCTCTCTGCCCAGGGAGCCAGCAGAGCCATATGCATCCCTGGGTGCTCATGTGCAGCCATCTGGGGAGGAAGGAAATTAGTGCCTCCCACCGCAGCACCTTCTGTTGGCTGCACAGAGATAAACAGGAGTCAGAAAACAGGAATTTTGGCTTTGGATTACCTTTGACTGACCAACTCCAAGTTTAAAGAGTCATTCTGACACAAACTGATGCTCCCTTGGGTATTTCCACATTCGTACAAAAGAGTCTGGATTTCTCTCTTCCTCTTTCATTCCCTCCAGGAGTTTCCTCCCTTAAACTTTACTTAATGTCATGTTTTTATGGGATTTTTTTCTTAAAACCATATTCCAAAGTTGACACTGATGTATTTCTAAATAATATTTTACTTCAGACAATTCCAATATCAATTTAACACTGCGTAGAGTTACTGCAACGTCAAGCTAAACGCTTGTGACAATTTGACCCACAACGCCAATACCACAGTAAATAGAGTGCCAGCTGATTCCACAGGAAGGGCTATTAAGGAATATATAGGCACGTTTCAGATGTTCTACAATTTCAGTCTATCAGTAGCATATACATTAGGAACTCAGCTATCAAAATCTAAATTTCCTGAAAACTCCCTGTCATCTAGAAGATGGTCATGTCCCCTGACATCTATTAATTGCACTGAAAATCTCCTCATTATTCAAAATGTCGATTATATGAACTTATTTAATGTGTCCCCTGACATTTGGATAATCGAGGGTGTATTGCATATGGGCCATTCTTGCAAGTCTTTGAAGACAATTGACTACCCTCATGAGTAAAGGTTTGCAAGATCAAGCCATGTAACACATACGAACAACATTCATCAAAAATAACTTGAAAATAATTTGTTGTATATGATCAAGTGTTAGTATCAATAAATGGACATAATGGTAATAAGGCCTGAGTGTATAGCGTAGGTCTTTGCTAAGACAGCATTACTAATACTTGATATTGATCAGCCAGCCAGTCTGAAACCTCGTAAGCAACTTAACTGCTTTTTCTTTTGAGAATGGTAGTGTAAGTTTCACAAAAGGCCACTCTGCAGAAATATGATAGTTTAAAATTTTCTACCACCTCTTTTTCCCTTTAACTTTTTTGCCTGAGCTGCTCTGGTTTGTCATTGTAAATACTTCAAAATCTGGACAAAGGCAGGCTCATTAAAATAAACAAGGAGAAAAAACACCAATGTGAATTTCCAGGACAAAAATAAAACAAAGTTTGGAAGCTCAAGAGATTAATACAATTTTGCTGCCAAGTGAAGTAAGCTACATCACCCCTTTTGTCATGGGGTACCCAGTTCAGGGAGAAGGGGTGGGCGGGAAGTTTGCATGCAGTGTCAGCAAAAGAAACAGAACTTCTGCTCAACTGTTAATGCCAGCACCATTGCTGTTGTAGCAAGCAGTTGTCTGTGGAGGGATAGGTGCTTAATTCTGCTGCAACCTGGACCTAAGCCAGCTTCTGTCCAAATTCTATTCATGGCAGCTATATGGATGGGGATCAACAGCACAAACTTCTTTCTCATTATTTCTCCTAAGAGTTAAAGACACTTCATGGGGTTTTTTTTGTTCTATATGCGGATCATTATATACTCTGCCCTCACAGCACCAAGGAACACCATAAATATACTTTAGAGAAACTTTAACACCCCATGGGTGTCTAAGGTAAGAAAAAAACCTATTATTTTGCAGACTACCTATTTCTTATTTGTTCAGTTGGGCAAAAGAATGAAGTCCTGAACCCACAAATACTTTCATCCACAACTAACAATTCCTACAGCATGAGCAATGTTAGAGCTGTAAACACCAGCCAGCCTTCACTCTGGAACAGTGTCCCAAGTTTACCTTCCTAGCTTCACTTATTCTTTAGCTATGCAACACAAGTACAGCAGTCTAAGTCTATGGATGCTTTTACACGCATCCTGCAGTTCCTCTAGGTTTGGGTCCATCCCCCTTGGATCTGGCAGAAATTTCTTGAGGAAGTTAACAACTGGACACAGGAGTCACAAATATAACTCAGGAACACCTTATACTTACACTGAATTGTACATGGACCTACAGGTATTGTGTCAGGCACATAAATAAATGCAAAGACTAGCATTCTTTGCTGACAAAAGACATAAATGAGTATTATGGACAGAGACATTTTATTTTTCTCTTGGATTTTTTCACCCCATGTGTGCTGCATGTTAGGCTCGGTTAGAAAATTTAACAGGCCCATATGGCTAAATTGCAGCATTGTACAACCTACAAAAAGCCATGCTGAAGGATGCAGAGAGGCAAGCATCATTGGGGTTAATCTTGAAAAGACAATGTATCAGAAGTCCTCAAATGCTGTTATTTTCCATCTGCTGCAAACCCAAAAACTTTGCAAGAGGCATCTTTTCAACTTAATAAAATTTTTTGCTAAATGCACATTACTGGTGATGCCCATCTAGGGATAAGTCCAAACCATGGCACTCTGACATGATAATTTATTCCAGCAGCAAAGAAAAAAGAAAAAAATTGTGCTCTGTTCTCTAAGCATTATACACTTTGCTTTAGGGCATAAGCCATACATTCAGCTCCCCAGCAGGAAACTCCGCAGTAGCAATACTCCAGAGAATTAACTAGGCGGTATTCTGCCCTCTGCTATGGGTATTCAAATCCTCTGCTGGAAGGGGGTGAGGCTAGTGGGACAGGGGGAGGCAATGAAGATTCAAAGCCAAAATACCTCCCTAACTGACAGGGAGGGCTCCAGAGCCTGCAGTTCTATGCCTCTAAAGTCACTTCATCCCTAATGTACCTCCCTTTACTATGATAAGGGGAGAAATCATACCAAGAAGAGACTGCTCATCTATCAATGCACAAGATGTCAACATCCTCCATTCACACCTCCAGTGTGTCTTGGCCCCAAATGACTTGCCCAGGCATAGGAGGACTCCTCCTCAAACCAATCCCCAGGCAACACAGCTTGCCCCCATGATATCTCCACATTGGAAAGAAACCACTGTGGTCTTACTAAATGCCACCTTCTACCAACAGAGCTGGTTTGTTGGTTTTTTTTTTTTCCCCCCAAACAAGCTTCACTTAAAATTAGTCTGTAACATACAGAGCAGCCTGTGTTTCTCATATAATCAGGGGTGGCAAGCGCTTTTTTGTTTTCTAACCAGGTGTCATGAGGGAAACGAGAAATCCTATTCCCACTACACTGGTTTCTGCCAGGAAAAAAAAAAAAAGCATAGCAAGAATGTACAGGTCAGAGAAGAACAGCTGATTACTGCAGTCAGTATTAGCACCTTCTCAAGGTTCAAAGAGGGAGCTTTCTACAACTGTACCCACTTTGCTTTCTCTGTTAATCATTACCTCACTTTCTAGCCAAAAGCATCATCAGAGATGTGCACAGCAGCCTAATTTCTCTCATGTATCCAGACAGTGATGCATTTAAATGCCACTTGTCAGCATCCGAAAGAAGACAACACTTGCTTTGCACACTAGTAACAGGTGACTAGTTCAGGCCTCAGCGCAAACTGAGTATGTACACAGCGAGTAGTCAAGTCAGACGGAAATATACAGCAAGACACAAGTTGATCAGCACAAACCCTTGCTGAGAACACAGCTACCAACATCCTGTATTAAACCTGCTCCCTATCTGCAGCATCAAAATTTCAGCCTGCACACTTATCCAAGATCAGATGAACTCATAACTACTAGAAAGACAATTAATAAATGAGATAAGATCTGCCTTTGGGAAGAACACTAGATTGCTCCATTAAGATTATTGCAGCTGCATAACATTAATAAAGGCGTATCACTTTGCTAATGGGACCATCACTTCCAGAAGATTCCTTCACTCTCATATAAACTTTATATCAATGTAGCCAATTTAAGTTCATTTACTGGCTCATACAGTGCCAGACATCTCACTGCAAAGCCTCTTTCACCTCCATATTTTGCAACCATACCCCTAATTGCATTTTTACTTCTGTCCACAATCTTAACTGCTACATGAACAGTATTTCCTGCCTAAATCGATCTATTCTTTTATATTTTGGCAATTTATTAAACCAGTCTGATTCTGAATGAATTTCTCCAGGAAAGGGAACTGCATTTTGTTGAATTTTCAGACAGACTGGTTCCCACCATCCCCCAATCCTTCCCTCCCCCTTCCCCTCCCTCCCTCAATGCAATTTAGGTCACTGGAATACAGACATCTCCAAATCATGGGTGCAACCAGGGTATCGCACATAAGTGACCTACAAAGAGGTCTGGTGGGGACAGAGCTGAAAATCTGAATCTTAAGGGATTTAAAGAAACATCATCTAATAAACATCCTCCTTTTTTCTGACTCCAAAATGACCACATCAAAAGAAGCCAAAGTGCACAGCTTCTTGGCTGCATGCAAAGCCATTGCTTTATTAATTTATGACTGCTCAATAGCAAGATGGTAAATAACATGCAAAAAACTAACATGCAGTCAAAGAGGAAAGGATCTTCCACTGCTATAAAAGGCAACAAGGAAATTCAAACATACAGAAGAAGCCTGAGTTATCACCAACTTATTTTTCAGGTGCAGAGGCTTGTAATTCACCCCAGAAACATTCACCTCCCATAAACTTCAGGTTTACAGGCAGATCTCAGAGGAATCTGGAGAAGAATAAGATTCATCCCATGGAAATCTGCTGACAGAGACAGCGGAGTTGCAGCCTGGGCTTCTGCGACACATCTCTTAGGCACCAGGCTAAATTACTGACCATTGTTACTCACCTCTGTGCTTAGGCTCAATGCTTAATGCATAATTCTGCAGAGATTAACAACTGCACACAATACCACCTTTAAGCCTCCTATACATACACACATCCATCCATGTCTCTATAATAGCTTCTAAAACGACTGGTAAGAACCCTGTATGTTACTATTTCTGCAGTAAGAAGAGGTTTGACTGAAGCACTTTCTATTAAACAAGGAGAGAGAAATACCGGCTTCAGGAAGTTAAAGCTGAAGTGAGACACTAAGAAATAAGGCTGGATACCTGTGACTGTAACAGGAGCTACATTTTTACTATCCTTACATGCGGCTCTTGAAGGAGAATGACCGTTTTGCTTTGAAAGCAAAAGAGTCTTTCTTTTACATTACTGCATAAAACAGAGTGGTCCATGCAGTGACACTAGGGAATTACTGGGCACCCAGAAACACAAGGAGGAGTGAAATCAAGGGGAGTACTGAATTTGCAAAAAAAATCAGACATAGAAATGCTAAAGACTCTTTCATGTACTAAAGTTGTTACATCAAATAGCCTTGCAATTCTTACTCAAGCCACTTACTACACAATTCTGATCCAAAAAATGTATGACTGTTAGTCATGCACAACAAAATAATTTTGAGACCTTTAAAAAAAAAAACAACCCCACACCAAAATTTAATTTAAGGTAATAGGATACAGGATGTAGAAAGGACCCCTGAGTCACCGAGCCTGCCCCTCAATTACTACACCTTGAACTGCAAAACTCTGGGAAGACAACACCTATCTTCAACAAACAGGATGATACTACTATTTTTGACCCTTTTCTCTTAAGGACCATCCCTTGATTGCCAACAAATATTTGAGAAATCATGAGGGAGCAGACCTCTATTACACACTCACCTCCTGAAGGCGCTCTTTCCTCTCCTGCACTTAGGATTTGGGTTGACCTTGAGGTAGGGTATAAAGATCAGCTCTGGACAGGACAAGAGCTCAGACACCTCGTAGTCCTTCTCCAGGTTTTGCAGCTTACCCTGATGCCTGACTGGCTCCTGCAGCTCCACCCTCCAGAGAAAGCAGCCCCACAGGTGAGCCCTGAGAGCCCTCCTGGCCAGCTGGAAGGACTGTTCTTGGTTTTAGCATGAGGACCCCTCAAACAGGGCTCCCCAGAGGTTTCCCCTTTTTGCACAGCGCACACGGTGTGTCCACTTGCAGGGCAAAACACTGCTCTTCCAGTTGTTCTATGCTCTCTGCACCAACTGCCTTCAGACCAGCAGATTAGGCCTCGTAGTTTTCAACTGCTTAATAAGGAGAACCCAGTCCAGGTCTGATTTTGCATGATTTTCATAGGTCTAAACTATATTTACATTGCAAGCTGGATTCCTCTGGCTCAGCCTTAGCTGCTTCTTTTCTAAACCTCAATAGTCGGTGATGAGGAACAGACACCTGCAGAGTATAGCTGAACATACCTGCTGGCACAGCTGCCCTCAGGAGGAAGGGTCTCTCATATAATTGACGGAAGAGGCTGTCAAGAGCAAGCAGACTCCTAGCTTAAGTGCCTCAGCTAAGTGCTTAATTTTGATGTGAGATAAAGCCAGCCCATTGCTACAAGGCAGTTTTTAGGAAGTTTGACCTTCTCTCAAAAATTGGCAAGCAACTAACCTCTGGTTGTGATACCCATTAGAAAGCAGAACTTTTTTCACCACAGAAACAAGGCCTACCCTTCCATACTCTGCCAAATGAAACCTCTGAAAATTTGTTTCTCCCCTTAAACAAGGGTGTTTTTTCACTCAAGTAGTTGTCAGACCCTCTGGCTTTCTGATATAGTGATATTTTTTCCTCACTATATTCAGAACTGAGCAGCTTGGTGAGGTAGAAGCCTGTACAACATTATAAAGTAATTACAGCACATAAAATAATTTCAATAATTCCTTTCTTACTTTCTACCCTATACACGAGCAATCAGGTTTTCTTTAGCAACAATAGCTTTTGCCGCAACCCTAGGGGCAGGAACCTAAACCATATGTACATAAAAAGGTAATCTCAAGTTTCCTCTTCATAGCTCTGATGTGGAATATCACAGACACATTTAGTCAATTGTCCTTCAAACGTCTTCTGTACATTTGGCTTTTTTCCTCTTTATGCTTGAGAAGACCTCATAGGCTCAGCTTCAGGGAATGTAGTAGAGTTAGACTCCTGTTCATTTCCTTCAGTTGAATTTATGTTGTAGGCTTCTGTTGGGAAATGTCATATTCTTTCACGATCGTAGTTTCATGTGCAGTGGAAGTACTCACACTAGCTCTTTCCTTCCTAGGAAACTGCATTTCTTTGGATGGCTATCACCCAAAATACCTGGCAGTAAATCCAGAAAACTAGGTAAATTGCAAGGCTAATTATGAATGAGGTGGTGATGATGTTTCATCCTCCTCTTCATGATACTGTTTTCTCTGGCAAGAAGTTCTGCACTGACAGTATGCACTGGAAAGAAATCAGTCCGCATCAGAAGAGTGAACCCAGAGACATAAGAATCCCACACTACACCACTTCATACACATAACACTGGAAGGTTTTCTCCTCAAGCTGAAAGTACAGCATCTAGAAAGCCTCTCTGCTTCTCTAGGAGACTTACCAAGAGAAACATACCATAAAAGCATGTTGCTGAGGTGAGTAGGTGTTAGTCTAAGCCTTGTAAGTTAAAAGCAACATCTCATAATCTCTGCTAAATGTAATGGGTAGTCGAAGTAATGAAGCTAACCCAGGCGTAATGATTAATCTTAGTGTGAGTCGTGACCCTGGCAGCTGCATTCTGAACCAGCTGCAATCTATATAATGCATTCCCAGGAAGACCAGACAACAAGGAGTTGTATTAGCACACAGTGCAGATGGTATGAATGCGTGTACCAGCAGACTCAAGCCTAGCCAAGGAGAGCAAAGGTCTTCGTTTACTAATATTCTTAAAAGGATAGCAATTTGTCTAAGATATTTATTATGCTTATCATAATCAAAGAGCTTGATTTCTAGAATTAATCCTTTTATTGCTAACAGAAGATATTACCATGAAAAAAGGTTGCTAGAGTGGACGCAGTCTCTGAGCAATGCATAGGATTAGCCATCAGCAATACAATTTTTCCTCCTCCTCCCCCTACACAGTGTCAGGGTCACGTAAAGTCAAAACACTAAATATAGGACAACATCAGTGGAAAGCAAAGCAAGCTTAGCTGGCCACAATGGAAATACAATATAGGGCCCCTTGCAAGGTAAACCCATCAAAACAGGATGATTAGGCTAAAACAACAACAAGAGGCTTGTTAAATCAGCAGAGAGTATTTGTGCCTTAACCCAGCCCTGTATTTCTGAGATTCATTCTGGAGACCTGAATAGGTTATTGCAGGCAGGGAAACCAGGGAAGACAGATTAAGAGTGCTTGCAGGGTCCTTTGGGGAAGATCCATAGGTCTGAAAGCATTTCATGGGTGGATTTTCGCTCAGGAAAGGCAATGCCTCATCATCCAAAGCAAGGAAACAAAAGTGTTTACCTAAATGGGAGCTATCTGGACTGACAAGCCTCATCATGTCTCCTGGCAAGTGCAGAAGAGATGGAACCAGCTTCTTCAGCCTCAGAAAGATCTCCTTTCTCCTGCAGCGCTCCGCTGTCACTCAGCTCCTGACTTTGATCTGCCACACAACTTCAAAAAGAGCCACTGCTATAGGCTTTCACTGTCTATACCAGTTTCTTCTTCCCCTCAGAGCTGTCAGTTCAAAAGGGAAAGAGCCTGGCAATAAGCTGGACTTCTCAAAGTTTATCTATTTTTGGTCATCCTCTGAACCATCTTTAAGCAGCCCCTGCTTATTGAGAACAGGTAGCTGTACCCATATGGTAAGTTTTGCAGTGCTCAGTACCTGAAGTTTATGCTGCAGGAATGGTGAGATGGCTGATGGGACTACGGATGTGACGGTCTTAAGGACTTCAGTGGCAAAGTGGCCAAAGAAGTAGAAACAGTATTACAGCACTTTGGTATTCAGCCTGCTTGTTGGTACAGTGCAGCGCAGCAGTCTAACATGCTAGTACGTGCCTGTAAACTGAATAGAGCAGCAGGTTTAATATTAGGTCTAATGGTTGCTGACAATGAGTTCCCTTTGATCCCATCTTTTGCTTCACTTTAAAATATAGTTTGAAAGGTACTTGACATACAGTTTCAAACCAAAACCCAGCTCCGATTTCTAATCTATTCTATCGTTTCCTCCTAAGTTGTCTGTCACTGCAGCAGCTGCATACCAGCCACCCTCATATTGAGAAGTTCAGGTCTACTTCTGACCCATACTGCTGTTCAGAATCTGTATGGCAAGTGAGACCAACCGGGAATGGTGCCATAAAATTTAATTTGGTGAAGAGGCTTTTCTCTAAATTAAACTACTAAGAACTAAGCTGATTCATAGGAGCACGGTGCATTTTTTACAACTCCACTCCCATGGATCTAAGCTATTCTCCTGTTGCTTAAAAAACATACACCTATTGATCAAGGCCTGTCCTAACACCCAGTAGCTCTTCAGCAATGCTGCAGTGGGCAGCTGTCAGTATAGGGTACCTAGATCATCCAAATAAAATGAAAGCATCTTCAACAGTCATCAAATACACAGATTGGAGATATTGGTGTAGCAGAACTTGCATGAGAAAACCAACGAAATGTCTTTATTCCTGCAAGCTCGTTCTGGCCCCGCTGGGGACAGTGCTCTTCCTGGGTTAGGCAGTAGGTTGTGCAGGTAATGAGCCTGGTGTTTTTCCACTTACTCATGGGAGAAAAAAAACAGTAGTCAGTAACCTTGAAAAGGGGGATAAAACAAGTTCTTTACACTGAATGTTCCCCACATTATTCTAGCCAACCTTTTGAAGTCTCTCCATCCTAAGCCCACTGCAAAACAAATACCAGCATTGCTTTACCTCTGTATGCTCCCAGGCACCTGCCAGAGGAATAACATGGATTCCTGTATTAATTTGTCCCGGACAACAAATATTTGCTGCACCCCACTGTCCCCCAGGAATGGCTCTCCCAGCAACTCCTGGACACAACCGTGGGTCCCAGAGTGAAAAGGGGAGGGATATGGAAAAGCAAATATGGTCTGAGCCATACTAGTTTCAATCTTTCACATTCCCACAGAGTTTCTAGGGAGTAAACGGGTCAGGGACTCACCAAGCTACAGACTCCCACCCAACAGAAAGCTCTTAATTGCAAAACCCAGTTCCCTCCACGCAGCAGATAGATAGCCATAAATAGACCGGCTCCTTTCCTCCCAAGTCTTTTGCAGGTTTTAATGACTTGCAGGGTGCCCTGATCTTGGTTTTGGGCTCCATCACAACAGAAACAACAAAGGCGGCTCCTAGAAGAGATGGCACAAATGAAGGCACAGTAGAAACCAGGACACACCGAAGTGAGCTCAGTGTTGTTCATTTGTAGTATGCTCACCCCCCCGCTCCCTATAACAGCAGATTATTATTCACCTACAGTAACATCTGTTCCTTTGCCACAGTCTCACCGGTGTCAGAGCTGTGCTGGAGCAACTCCTATATCCCCTTCCAGGAAAATCTCCAGTGAGGCACAGTATTATAATGCCCTGACCACTGAGAGTTGTATACACCAGATGGATACTACCAACCTGCGCACTTTAAGCACATACACCCTACAAATTAAAGCAATCAGTCAGCCTCAAAGAGGAATAAGAAATATCAGCAGATTTTTTTTCTGCCAAAAATTCAGCTTCACAATAAAAGCTTCAATGCCACGCTTTCAAAAGACAAAATTGTTTCATTCTGTTAAGATCAGTAATTATTATTTCTATTTCCTTGATTTGCTTTTATTTTATGACATGCTAAACGACCAACACTGATATTATCTATTTACTATTTTAAAATACCAGAGGCCTGACTTTAAATATTTTATTGAAACAAACTAGTTGTAAGATTCCAAACTGATTTTTTTTCTGAATTTACTTTCTCCTTGAAATTATCTGCCACTCCAAATTATTTGCCACCCCAAAGTTTCAGACTCTGCCACAGAAAAGCAGTGGTGTTTCCTGAGCACTTTTGTGCAGTGTATATGTAGACACTGTTCTAACCTGTATAACTTGAATTACTCTCTCCAGCATTTACTAGGGGTTAATGCACCCTTGGTAAGCTGAGCAGGTGTTAAGGTCTTCCGGGAATTACTCCCCATCCCTAAGAGATGCGGAATTGTCTGCCTGGAAGCCCTCAGCCATGGACACGTTCTCTGTCAGGGCAGAAGAGGGCAATCTGGAAAGGGTAAGTGAAGCAAAGGCACAACTAATGTAGTCCTTATCCCAGGAGCTGGCCAGGAAAATGAGCTCTGCAACAGCTTGAATCCTCCACAAATAAGAGAAATGTACCTGCCTGGCTGCAATTCAAGGTCCCATCTGACACAACTCAAGGTGGCGCGAGTCATTTCGTGGAGACCACAGCAATGCATGCCAAATTTGTTTCGCCATTATTTCACTCTTCCATCAGATCAGGGTGCCAAAGGTGAGATAGCAGCAGTTTACCCAGTATGCCCCTCAGTTTCTTCCTTCCTGGCTTTTAGCATCTCATCTGACAGCAAGCTGCCAGAGTTTAAACAATTTCAGAGGCACTCACAAACCATATCCTTTTTTGTTGTTCATTTTACAAAATTAAAAACATTAAACATTAATGTCTCTTGAGTTTCCTCTCCCCCCTCAACCCCTCCCACCTCCCAAAATAAAATATGTTTCTGTGATACCACATCAGAAGGAAACAATACTCCGTTGTGTCCAATACTTCGTGGGTGTGGGTGTTTTCAGGAACCACTTCTGAGAAGAAATCCCAGAGGTTATTGTAATCATTCCTTTCACTCCTGGGTACTCAAGCACAGGATTGCCTGCAATCAATTTGCTCTTGCATCCAAGTATTAAACTCCCTGTGTATAAAAGTATCACAAGCACTTTCTATATTAATCTATGTAGCAATGTTCTAAAAAGCTTTTTATTATGCTGCAAAGAAATTACAAGCCAGAGCAAAAGCCACTAAAGCCTACTTGAGCATTACCACCAAATACCAAAGTTGGGTCGGATCCTCAACAGGCTTCAGCCAGCATAACAGAGCATTCTTGATTGCATTCACTGACTCTTTTCAGGGCAAATTCAGGCATATGTCCCTGTAGCGCAGCCCCATAAACCTACCTTAATCTTACAATAAGGAGGATTACAAAGCTACAAAAAACATGACAGGAAATTAGAACACATTTAATGTAAAGCATATGAACAGAGATCCTGACTGCTTTCAAGCTCATCTTTTTTTTCACTTTTATATCAAAGATTTGGATCAACAGACAAAGATACCAGCATCATAGGCTGCTCTATAAGTAGCCCAGCAAGAGGGTTTAATCCTTGAGCTCTACTCCCTGGAATATTCCATCTGAAACTACCCCAACATTTGCTATTCAGTATTAAATGTACTAGTGTCTGGGGGAATTGGCTGCTTAACACAAGGAACTTGAGACTACTTTTTCACCTGCAAATTAGCTTTAAGGAACCCACACCACTCTTCCCACACAGCCCAGCCTTCTCGCTGAGAAGGTTTCTCAGGCATTCTGAGCTAGTCCCAGCTCCACACAGGATTTTTCACCTTGCTAGCCAGCACTGCTAGACATAAAAGGAGAGTGCATAGGCATGTGCCTTTGAGAATTTTCACTCTCGTTAACTTTTCTATGGAGAACCTATGAGGAGGATGTGATGCCTCAACTACCATCTTTTCAACAATATTCAAAAAAGGTTGTGAATGAAGTAATTCAATTCCACAAATGGATCAGAAACAAATTTTCTATTTGTGTGCTGAGCTGTGCCAACTGTGAGGACAAAAGTCCTGTGGCATTGTTTCCCCTTCCTGGCTGGACATGCACACAGACATTCCTACTTCATATGTTAACTTCTTATCAGCTCCAAGTGCTCTCTCCCTGAATGTTCAGGCTGTAAAATTCACTTGGATGCACACACTGAAATAAAATTACTGTAGTACTTCAGCCCCAAAAACATACAAACCTGACTGAAACAAAACTAGTTCAAGATTTGTGTGATTATGCACAAAAATCCTGCAAACCAATGAAAATGTACATTCTCTCTGTTCACTACAACTTGTGGTAACTTGTGCAGGCTGGATTTGATCCAAATCTCTTGCAGGGAGATTCCTTAGCTCTGCATTAATCCTTCACATCAACTCTAATCCTCTAAGTAAACTGTTTGCATTTTGCAAGTTTTCGTCGTAAATGACAAGGAATTTTAGGTTAGAGATAACACAAAACACAACAATGTAAGAAAGGAATAAATAAAGAAAAGCTATTCAGGGTCTGACAGCACTGGATAAGTAAGCAATATGACCCATAGGGCAAAAATAAGAACAAGAATGAACATGGGGATATATGTTGCAGGTTTTGTAAAAGGTAATATAGGTTTGGAAGAGCCATAAAAGCAAGCCACACAGTAAGTAAATGCAGCTGTAACTGGAGTTTTATGAGAGTGATGGATTCCCAGAGTAGAAAAAGAAGCAACTCTAAACTCTAAACTTTCCCGCCCCAGCTGATTAGAGATCACGGAGATAGATAGATAGATAGACAGACAGACAGACAGACAGACAGATAAAAACGGGTGAAATCCTGCAGCCTCTAAGAACAGTGGCAACATCACAAATGGTCATAGCAAATGCTCAGCACATCTACCTACAGGTATAACGCAGCTCCAGAGACTTTTCTTACACACTATACAGCTTCCTTTCCATGGTTAGGTCAACCCATTTATTTCTGTTATTTTCTTTTTAGTCATTCTTTCTAACTAACCCATTTATGATAAAAATCCTGCATCATAACAGACTTAGGAATACCTGTAAGATTTCAAAGGAAAACACGTCTTTTATCTGATAGCCTTTCAGTACTATAGTATTTTGGTATAATGACAATCTTTATCATGAAAATTTTACTGACTGATCATAGAAAAGTGAAGTTCTTTAAATAGGCCATTTTTCATAAATTACCTTACACCTTATTGTAAGGTAATTTATGCATAATTTTAGGCTAAAACTCGAGCAGCTATCCACAAATCATTATCACGATCTTTATTAACCGCTGCAACAAAAGCACATCTGAATTTGTGAACTTAAAAAGAACATGAATGAGAGAAAAACACTAGCACAGATGAACAGTCTCAATTCCATAATAGAACTTTTCACTTCAGTGTCAATTTTGACTGTTTTAACTTACTGAAGAGTACAGAAAGGAGATCAGCACATCTCAAATGTTTATGTTTATGCACCTGCAGCTTAGAAAAGTTATGAATACAACAGGGATTCTCCTGTTACCCTTTTTACTTTCATCATTCACGCATTTGCAAACACAGACCTTTCAAAACTCCATCAGCAATGACAGTGCTTCCAGCTGCACAGGATCTACTGGTTTTCTGAAGGCCATTGGGACAGACAAAAAGGTCAGCCAGTGGGGTCTCCTTTAACAGCACAGAAGTCCCTGACCTTAGGGCTTGGGTCTGCATGCTCTTAAGCTGCTGACTTAGGGTTCACAGAGTCAAGCCCTTAAGTGCTGTATCAACTAAAGGCGAGCAGAGGCACCAGAACAGAGAATAGCAATTTGGAAGGCCCCTACACACAAATCACACACTTCTGGAGGTACACAAACTCCATCAGTGCACATCAGACAGTCCTGGAGCATGTGACAGGGTCCTGTTTGAGGAGGCAGATGTGGCAGCACCTTTCCTTTCCTGCCTCTACCCTGTTCCCGGTCTCCACTGTCCTGATGAACACAGGATTCAGTTCAAGAACAAGAATAGCATCATTTCTTCCCTTCTCCCTTCCTCTCATACACACCCCTCTTCTAACTGAAATACAAAAGCTCAAGGCTGCCTACCATACATAGCGTCCGTCTGGTGTTTTAGAATAGCGGAGTACAGCACTGGTGCTCAATAACAAAAGGATAGTTTTCCACGCAATACACCAACCATGTCACGGGACGCAAGCAGTGCCACAGCATGCTGATATACCAGGAGACTTCCTTCGGAGTGATTCAAAGTTTGATGTGAAAAGAGAGTGGCTAAAGTGGATTCCATATTAATTAATGCCAGGCCTTTAGCATTATTTGAATACAGGATTTTTAATGTGTGGTTTTATACATATCTACTTTGTAAACCGAGCACTTTTCAAAGAGAGCTCCAGAATCCTACAGAGCTGGCTTTAGGGGGGCTTTGATCTTTCCAGAGCACCTATCTTGTGTGTCTGTAATTGCTCTAGTTTAACAAGGCTCCATAGCACTTCAAGAAAGAAAAAAAGAAAATCCTTTTATTAAGGCTGTAAACCTAAGTGACCGCAGTGACGGAATGTGCTGCTGTGGGTACCCTGTAAATCCTCCGGAAAAAAACAAAAGAAGAATCTCCACGATGAGATGAAATGAAATGAAATATTTATGAAACATGTTGCCAATGTCCCAGGTGGTATTGAAGAAGCCTTGTGGTATGCTGAAAGACTTGATCTTTCCAAGTATTATGAATGCTGATTTAAATGATTGGGTGAAAGCTGAGGAAGTTATGGCTGAAATTTTGGCTAAAGATGACAGCTCTGCGTTTCAAGTTGCACAAAGCAGTCTGAGGGATTAAGCCAACAAAACCCACTCAAAGATATCCAGTTTCAAAAAGGGTAATCTTCCTATCAGTGATTCACACTCAGACAATGGTGAGGATTCCTCATTACTCTGACTTTGCCATATTAATCTTACTTTACAAATACATGCAGTGATTTATATCATGTTTAATTAACTGATTGAGGGCTCCTGTGGTAAAATGGCATCGCATTAAGCTCTGTCCTTATGGCAAATGCGAATCACATCTTTAGCCTTGCAAGAACAAAATATCATGGGATTCACTGATGACAGGATGTAGGAATCAAAATAAGGTCCCTCCTGTTGTTTGAGAATCCAGTGAGGGTGGTTGCCATATGCTCATCATTTCTAAGGGAAAAAAATGACAGGATAGAAGAAAGAACTGCTCTAGTTCTTCCAATATGTTCAAATCTCAGATGAAAATGATTGTACAGCAGTTCTGTACTGAGGCCAAGTTTTACATGAAAGTGCATAGCAAACTTTCAGAAAGCTTATAATGAGAGATCTTTTTAACGTGATTTTTTTTTGTATTTAAATAAACTGCTTTATGAAATTACTCCATTTTTAAGGAAGAAAAAAAAAAAAAACAGAAAAAAGACATGAACTAAAAAAAAAGGCTTCTTTGCCAGCAACATAAGACAATACAAAATTAACTTAGCTTTTGCTAGGAAGAGTTATTCCCCTCTAGCACTCACAACCTGTTTTTGAAGATAAAAACTACAACTGTTATCGTCTGATAAAATTACATGGTGTATATAATTTGCTGCTACCATTACGAAGATTAAAAGCCTTGTTTATATTATTACAAAGTTTCTTAAAATTCAGACAGCATTTTATTTTTAAAAGTGGTCTTATTAAGAGACCACATTTTTTATACTTACAATGAACCTTACATCCAGTAAATTCTCTAGCAATTGACAAATTGTATTACATGAGTCACAGTTTGCTCCCAGGAATTCAGTGGATTTTTGCAATTTGTTTCTATGGCAAAGAGGATAACGGTGGCATGGGAGAAGCAGGTTTCACATTTTGCAAAGCTTTTATGAGATTTCAGAAATGTTCCCATTCCTCCCTGGGACCAAGACTACTTGAATTTTATACAGAGGAATAAGAGGCGGACAGACAGTCTTTAAAAGCTGGGTAGGTAAAGCAATCAGTGCCGTCTGCTTTACCACTCTTCCATTTCACACAAGTGTCTTAGCCATCGAGTCTCAGGCTAGTCCGACACATCACGGATGCATCAGGTCTCAAGATCTCCTGCTAGCACGGCTCCACTTTGCATAAACAGTTAAATGCACAGCAAGCAAACAACACGAAAGCCTAGCACTCAGGGCACTCACTTTGTAAATCTCACGTTCAAGTCCCTAGGCCCAAACCTTGACTTTCCACATTCCAGGTGAGTGCCCCAACTGCGGTGCTACCTGATACTCCAACTTTGCCATCTCCTTCTGGTCTCGACCAGAAATTCCATCCGACGGCTGAAAAATCTCTTCTGATGAAAGTTTCTTTGAAATTGATACCTGCCTGCAAAAAAGTTTCAGTTTCCTCAAACCAGCCTTTTCAATTAAAGAAAGAGAACATTCCCAGCCCTTTCTAACCATTTCACTGATGGGTAAAATTGAGCCACTTGTACGGCTGGGCAACAGTCAACTCGGATGGCACATTTGACTGCACAGCTGAAATCAAGGGGCGACATTTTTGCCCACTGATACCTGGGCCAGCCATCATTCCTACAAAACGTGTCAAAGAGATGGCTTTGTAACACCGCGCTCCTGTGCCCCTTCTTTGTCCTTTATCAGAAGTCAATACACTTCACTGCTGCTAGAAACATTAGTATGGTTTTGCGATTAGAAAGGTTATATACGCTTTACAGTCAGTCACTTCATCCTGCCCCTGTTCAGATCCCTTAAAACTGAGTAGAAACAGGGTAACTATTTGCCCTTTGCAATGTACATAAACTTCAACTCTCATCATATATCTTTTTAAAATTTCATCATGAAGCAACCCCCTTCTCCCTTCTCACTGCCCCCATTACAACATTTGATGTTTTAAAAAGTTTTGAAATTGTTTTCCAAATGTGAAGCACTAACAGGATATCAAAAACAGCTTGGTTTGTACTTATTTAGGAGGATAACTGCTATCACAAAACCTGCAAAAAAATGTGTACCATATCATACCCTCTGTTAATAATTTTGAAACTTGCAGTGATTTTAACAGCTGTGCCATTGGCCCACGATAATTTGTGATAATTTCTGAGGTTATGAAATGCATTTTTAAATTTAAAATGTAATTTTTAAGGTATATTTAAATTAAGGAATTCAACAGAATTTATAGTTACTCCCTGTGAGAAAAAAAGCACGTGTCTAAATATTCTTCTTAATTCTAACACAATGCTAAGAGCAATTAAAAATTGACTGCATGTAGAAGAGAATTTTGATTCTGAACAAACAGATTTTAAGAAGCAGATATATCCATTTTAATATTCTGAGATTACTTTTGCATTCTGTACAAAATTAACTACTTTTAGAAATTATGCTTCATTTTTCTGTTTTAAAAGGCATTCTAAAAGTTTAAGAAATATATGTATATGTAACATAAAATATCCTGAGCAATGTATTATTAGCTATCTTTGGCAATTTTTTTCTTAAAATTTACAACTAAGATTAACTATTTTGGGAGCTAGACTGCATGTCCCCCCAAAACTAGTTTGCATTTGAATTTTTTAATATGTAGAGTAGAGCTTTCAGCTGTGTAAAAAGTACCTTAAAATATGTGAAGGTCAAAGTAAACCTTCATTTTAAATATTTCAAACTGTTATAGTTATTGCTTTGAGATAATATGACATTTACAGTAATTGCTGAAATTCCAATTACTTTCAGTAAAAGCTGCTTCTTTTGCAAGTTCTTCAAAAATATAAAGGTACATTGGATGTTGCATTGTTGGAGACAGAGTCTGCAAGTAAAGGCAATTAAACGGGAGTTTGATGACACACAATGTACTGGACCAACATTAAAAAGACTTTTCCGTGTTTGACTGTTTACCAGTTTTGTCTTTAAATAATAGTCGTCTTCTGGCATGTAATGTATATCTGCTTGCACTAAACATAATTTATGAATATTTTAACACATGTGTACTCAGTGGGGTGTATTATCATACTGATATAAATAGAATTAATGAGCAGTCAACCTGCCACATGTCATGACATATGACAGGGCAGCCAGAGCATGGGAATAATTCTTTCTGTTTCGTATTAAAGCTTATTTTCCCAGTTGAATTTTTGTTCCCAGATGCCAACAGACCTAATTTTCTAAGGACCATTTACAAAAATAGTAAGAAATGACAAACCTGGACTAATTCATCTTGGGTCACTTCAAAGAATGTTTATTTTTATGCCATTTCAAATGCGTAACTAAACAGATTAAAGGAAGTGGCTTTTTTCAGTTAAATTTTAGGAGTTTCACAACGAGGGGTTTGCTATCTGCCTCAACTTTCAGTCCTAGCAAGCAGACATTTTATTCGTTGTTGATTTTTAATTTGTTTCAATGTCATGTTATCTGTTTCTTCTGTTAAGGGACTGGAATATATCAATCATCTAAATACAAAGATGGCATATACCAGGTACACGGTTCTTCCACTGCAGAAAGAAATACAGATGCAGATAGGTAATATCCTTTCAACCAATTATTCATTCCGGTTTCAAAGGCTAGGAAACAATCTGCTAACCATGACTAATAAGATCTTTATTAAAAAAAGATATAGTGTAAGTTGATAGAACATGTAGAATAGAAGGCTAGGCCATATTCCCTGTCTGACACTTTATTTTAAAAGATAAATATTGAACTGTAATATCAATTCTGTTTGCAGAAGGCTACTCGGTCAGTTAAAGGCCAAGGGTCATAATAAAACTAACAAATTAACAAGGGTCATAAGAAAATTAAAAAATTAATACCAATCAGATTGCTCAGCCAACATCTAATTAAAGATCCTTGACTTCTAATGTTTTCTTTTCGGCAAATACTGCAAATGTTCTTGGTTACTGCAGTGTTGGGCTACTGAAAACGGAGGGAGATAAACACTCTGCTTTTTCTCCTTTTTGGTTTGAAATCACTTTTTGAAAAATTATTCTACTGCTCATTAATCTTTGAAGTCATGACTCATTCTCTGTCCTTAACAGGACGGTCTCCTAAAGATGGGTCTAGTTCAGGTTTGAAGACTTGAAAGACGTAAAAGAGGCTTATCTTGGGCTCTTGATTATATTAAGGGACAAGGAGACCCTACAAGTTTTTGTGCCTGATGATCTTCACGGCAGGGCAGTAGCACCTCTCTTGGGAAATCCAGCTCTGTCACACTCAAAGAAAAGGGGCACCATCTAGTGCTTTTCTGGAGGAAAAGCTGCTAATACTAGCAGGGGTGTAGCGGGGGGAGGAACACACGAAGGGGAGGGAAAAGAAATGACATTCCATTTTTTTCAAAAGACAAAGAAAACCTGTTGGCCTGTTTCATCTTCCATTTTGAGGCACTGCAGTATTTAGCTCCAGGCTGTAAGTAAAAATTTTCAGCTTTCACAAGGTGGAAGGAAGGAGTCCCAACAGCTAAAATAATATATACAATTTAAAATGGACGGGGGGCTGGTGTACAGACATTATTCTGCTTAATAGGTATTTCTTCTGCCTGTTAATACACTTAAACATTTCCCTATCAGTCCTTTTCATTATACATTCTCTCTTTTATTAATCTGAAAGAAACCCTTTTAAAGTCATTTTCATTTCATTGGAGACTACACTGTGCTGTTAATGCTCCTGGAGATGTTCTTACAAATAATCTGTCCAGAGTTCATCCAACATAACAAAGAGATTCTATGAAAAATGATTTGTAGCACAAAATCCTTTACAGTGCAATAAGATCAAGTTAACCACTGATGCTGCGAGGAAAAAGCTTGGGAAGTTTTATCTGATTGGCAAAATAGGTTCATATCGGAGT
>NW_010555367.1:233-17395 GCF_000687285.1 Phaethon lepturus | reverse complement strand
CCTTTGATAAAATTTCACAGCACTAAAGTCTGATTATCCAAATGATTTTTGAAACCTCTTTGAAAAAAACTTGGGGAGGGCAGGGAATATTCCTTTCTGCTGTAACTTGGGAAATAGATGATTTTCTAAGAATTGTGAAATAGTAGCTCAATATTGTTTAACTTACCGATACTATGAATTGACAGAAATTGTGTTAGTCAAAATAATAAGTGCTCGGTCAAAATAACCACCGTATCAAAGGTACATCTGCTCCTTGGGAGCCCCAGGTTGGCCATGTTTGTTGTGAACTGCAGGGACTGCTGCCTTTCAGACCCCCAGAAGAACCACTGCCCTACACAGCATCAGAGCTCAGGACACACTGAAAAATCAAATGTGCTGATGGCCTGACCAGAGTCCCAAAAGATACACAGTTAAGATCAGTGCTCATTTTTTAACTTCTGGGACATAATCTTGGATTCCCTGGGCACTCCAAGATCTCCATCAACCGTGTTGTGGTAACAAGGGAATGTCAGACCCATGTGTAAGACTAAATAAACAAGAAATATTTCTACTAGAATAGTGCTGAGCAAAGCAAATATGTGGCTTGGTGAGTAATTCCCAGAGGGAAGCCTACCCCAGGAAATGAAAACAAAAATATATTTTATGTTCCTATAGAACTTTTCTTATGAAGTTGATCACACCTGTAAGGAGACCTTTCACGAAAGAAAAAGCAGGCATACAGTTAAGGGAACAGGTAAGTTGGGAGCAAAAATCAGTAAGACCATCAAGTTCCCAAATCCTAAACCGGGATAGAAACAACATGCATGTCCTGGCAACTCAGGAGCGCTCTGGTCTACTGGTCTGACCTCAAGCTGGGGAACCATACTCAGGACACACTTGCTCTGTAGCCCTCAGATGTCAGTTCAACAGGCTGAGCTTCCTTGTATTCTAGTGAAATCAGGAGCTCAGGATTTCTGCTGTCTCGACCATGGGCTCACGTTGCCTCATTTTAGGCACCCATATTTTCAAATGTCACTATTTGACCTCTCTGTGCCTCAGTTTCCAGACCTGTAAAACTCGATAGCTATGCTTACCTTGCATGGGTGTCAGGAAGATTATTTCAAGTCTCTAAAGAACTTTGAAAAGGAGAAGCAAAACGAACTGAATTTACATATTATTTGTCATTTTTAATCCCATAAAATGGAAGTCAGATGCAGCCCAGACTGTGAACTATAACAAAATGTTCACCTAAGACTTCCCTACAGCTCTGATGCCAAAACAGCCAGTGAATTCAGCATGGCTTTGCAGGAAGAAGGCAGCTTCCCCACCTGCTGGCCTGGCAATACCAAGGGTAAGTGGTAAGTTATCGTCTTAAATAACCACAACCTTTACTAACTGGTTATTCTATACATTTCCATTATATTCTTTAACTGAACTATCAGTGCAGTTTACTGTGGATTTCCGATGATTAAAAAAATCCCTCTTTAACAGAAGAATCCCTGAGAGGGAGCTTACTGTACTGGGGGGGAAAAAAAAAGTTCCCAATAGAAACCTCTTTTGGGGGGGGTTCTTTGGTGCAGAATGTACCTCACTAGATTTCAGGCAGACACAGTATTGCCTTGACAGGTTTCAGATCTTCTAGAATTGATTAGACAAGCCCATTAGAAAAGTCTACACCAGTTTCTTCCTAACATGTATTTGAAGAATAATGGGAGACTTTACCTATCATATCCCTTTTTAACGAAGCAACCACTTGCCTCCCATGTTGGGTACCTTCACAAACTCCTAATGTATCTCCAAGTTTCTTGTCTGAAGCTTTCTTCCCCCTGCTCTAAGTGTGCCATTTTTCTCTGGTCTTTGCAGTCTCACTTTTCTGAATGCTATAGTTCAGTGAAACCCTCTGGTAATGACAGCACTGGAGTGATAATGTACTTTCCTGATTTCCCGTTAATAGTAGCACTTGATCCAGCAATGGGTGCCAGCTCAGTGGCAGAAGGATGCTTTAATATTTTCTAGCGGTAAAAGGACCAGTTTCAATTTACAGCCTTGGCTAAGTCAGCAGCTTTTCTCTGTCTTGGCACAGAAATGAATGTTTTAGTTAAAACAAAGCAAAAAAAACCCACCACCCTTAGTTTGCTCAGTTTCATGCCAAAGCAACAAAGTACAATTGCTTTTTTCTCCCTGGGGGCATGTGTGGAAACTGCATAATGCAATGAAGGAGTTAAAATAACGGAGGGGGGAAGGGAAAAAGAGAAGGGGGTGAACAGCAGCATTAAAAAGAAAAGCAGTTTGGTTTTCTATTGTAATAAGAGACACGTAATCACAGACCATCCAACAGTAAGTGTATCCTTGCCGAAGAGCTGCTGATATTCTACATTAACCTTTGATAGCGAGAAGTGTATTACCCCTACTGTTTTCCACAATAAATTATGTTATATCTGGCATCCAAAGCGCTAGGAAGTGTTCAGCCAGCTGGAAGCACCAGATTGGCCCAACATCCCTAACGTTCAGATTATAAATAAAGGGTACCTCATACTGCTAGTATAACAAAAACAAGCAATGCGGAGGAAGGGCAACTTCCCCCCTGCCCACAGAAGCAAAGGGCGTCAGTTGGGGAATGGCAGAACAGGAATTCAAGAGGGCAGGGTTTCTGCAGCGAGATGCAGTCCCCAGCACGCCAAACCTCAGGCAAATACAGGGCTTCAGACAGACAAATGAGACTTCTCCGGTTACTTCTCTACTGAGGATTTGCACATAAAAAATGCCAAGGGGAAGTATATCTGGCTCTGCTCTTCCCAGATGGTATAACCACACAAACACACGCTCACACATACACATATCTTCCCACTCTTTAGGCAGCATTGCCTGTTCTCTTCCAGCCGTGAAAATAATTAGCTCAGCCACAACCTTGGTTTCAGAGGATGTGGTCAAATGTGCCATGGTGCAAGCTTCTCCCACACTCTCTAATCAAAGGACATTATGGCCGAAAGTACATAACGACATTGTGATAAAGATTGAGGAAAACCCTGCCTGTTATGATCTGGAAGGTGAAGATATCATGTAGGAAGAGAACAAAAGATGGTCCCAAGACTCAAAACCCAATGACTGAAAATGGCTATAAATGGGCTTTTTGAAAAGTTTGCAAGAGGTCCAACTGTTCCCAAGGAAACCACTTCATCAGCTTGAGTGGGAGCACAACTGAACTGGTGCTGAGAGCTGCTAAACCAACTCTACTGCTGGAAAAATTAACCTCATCTATTTATTTTAAGGGCTAGACTATGGTGGTCCCTGGTGAGGATGTAATGGGAAGTCGGATACAAGGAGCTGTTCTCCTCGCCACTCCTTTTCAGTAGGGGCTGGCCACAGCTGCAGTCCCTGTGCTCTCCTGAGGGCAAGAATTAGCCCCAAATTGGTATATTCCATCTTCATTACTTCAGCTATTACATAAACATGGCTATATGCTTGCTTACTTAAGCTGAAAAATGGAAAAGAGGAACTAAAATTAAGGTTAATAGAGGCGGACAGCATATTACCCATTTACCTTGCCCTCACCATAAGCTGCTTCCCAGTTCTGCCTTGAGTAGATGCTTTCTGCCACAACAGCACTGGTCTCGTCTCGTCTCTTCTCTCTTGTCTTCCTATTTTTCTTTCCCTGGTGCCCTCTTCCCACCTGTTGTCACTGCTGTTGTGGCTGTTTAACTTTGTCTATTCAACATGCAGCTTGAGATTTCTGAAAGAAGACACTTAAGACAGGAGCTCTCCCTCTCTGGTCTATAACACTGTGGGTAAGGGCCCTGAAGAATTGGATTAAAATTTATTAAATTCTCAGCGTCTTGTCATGGATCTCTTGACTGAAAGGTGCTTGAAACTGGGCAAAGAAATAATGCATGGCCAGCAAGATGTCTTTCAATGTCTAGCCATCTATCTGCCACATTCTGAAAATTTTCACTTAATTCCCCTTTAGGCAATTGAGGTGCTGCCTGAAAAGCCTCTAGATCTGTTGATTTTTGCAGGCCTGGGAGGGTTGCTAAGGTGAAAAATATGCCACAGAATAAATCAGATGCCCTGATTTATTTTGGGAACAGGTAAGTATTTGTGCTTCTCAGGGGGGTGGAGGGGAGGCTAGGCTGAATGCAATAATAACACGTTTGCTACTGCCCATACATCCCAGGTTTAGACCTCTCTTGTTGTAGGAGTTGATGCTTCCCACTCAAAAGGTGGTTTGTTCAGATCCAGTTGTTAGCCCCAAAAAGACTGTTTGGGTTTTTTTAAAGAAATGGTGCCCCATCCCAAAGAAATAGCACAGATTTACTGTATTTCTCTAAGACTTGTTATACCAGTATGAGAATTTTGGAAGAAAAGAAAGACTCAGAGAGAAAGGTTTGAAGAAAAAGAGGCAAATCTGCAGCACTGCTTCCATGCTTTCTTTTCACTGTCAGGGACAACATACTGCACAGCTTGTTTAAGGATTCTGGATAGTGTAGTCCCAGCAGACATTTCCTGTACTAAGATGTATTCTCATTAGAGTTACCAAAAGGGAGTATTCAAAACATTACTTATCTGCACATAATCACTATATCACGCCATGTATCCTTTATTTTAATTCCTACTTGCTTGCTAATTACCCACCACACTGAAGGTCTCACAACTGCTCTCCTTTCAGCAGCTTTGTTTGCAAAGTGTCTGGCAATAATCTCCCAGCAGTGTATTATCATGCCCTTTTCATCACACTATTTAATCAATAGGGTAATGACCTCATATAAGCTAGTTCCAGGACCTAGCCATGCCATGCTAAATAAATGAAACAAAAAAAACTGTGGGCTACATGCCTTCTGTTTTACAAACCTGGACATGAACCGTTTCTGCATTAAAACCTATTAGAATATATAGAAATTACAAACTCTTCACATCTCTTGCCAGAAAAAAGAGATTCTACAGCACTGTGGGGAAATGACTGGCTTCTTTAAACAGACATAATTGCAAAACATATGTGTTCTTGGTCAAGTGTTCATAGGAAGATTTATCCTGATAACACTGGAAACAACCCTTTCCCCCAGTATATCACGTCATCACTTAAGAGGACTGAATGGTGACCATCACAGCTAATGGGATGAAATCACATGCAGCACACTTCCAAAACAGAGGTTGGAACGAACCTTCTTTTCAAAAGGATTTCTGTTCTAGTGAGCAGAAGGAAAGCAGCTTCTCTCCATTTCCTGAGCTGTAAACTTACAAAGTGTGGTTCGCTTTGATTTTGCATCCCATGGCTGGATTATACTCTGTCTAATAAAGTGCATGTGAGATGTGTTTAGTAATGTGTGAACTCTGGAGCATATGTAGCATCACTCTAGTATGGCGATTCTCTTGTCCAGAGGAATGGGGGTGATAAATTGGGTCTGTCTGCTCTTCCTAACCACCACCTTTCATAATACTAGTAGGAAATTAATTTCAGAAAGACCTTTTTTTTCATCAAATTTTGTTGTAACTGGACAACAGAAAGAGAGGAACACAACTGGCTAGCTGGCAGACACAGTGACTGCATGTTTCTCATGTTCTTGGAGAAACCAGGGCAAAATACCCACAACAGCACAGAAGTTTTGCCCCACGCAACCTCTGACAGGATGGTTAGGACAGAAAATAAGCTGTCTTCATGACACCTGGGGGAAGCGTAGTTCAGGGGCAACTGAAAAGAGGACGAGTTATGCACTAGAAGGCATGTAAACAATGCAATTCTGTATTACCATGGCACTACCACCATGCACTGCTTTCACATGAACTGAGACATCCCATCCCCGCCCCCCCAAGAACAGTGTGAAAGAAAAATAATAGGTTTTAATGCTGTTTTATCCCAGGTATTAACTGAAGGTAACCTACTTCTACCGATAGACCTTGAGACAAATTTTTACCAGAAATTTTTCACTGCACCAATGCCACTTACGTTCTTTTGGCACTTTCCTTTTAGGTGTGTTATGAAAATGACAATGTGCCAGTCATCCAAGCTGTCAGCACCAGCTAAAATCTGTTCTGAGGCAGAGTAATTTACACTTGGATGAACACCTCCCAAGAAGTAATCACATAAATACCTTCACATTGAGATGCAACTCACTGCTGGTTAGGTAACTCCTATAATGAGTGTAAATGTGATCTGTCCTAAAGATCTGAAATGGCTTCAGTGCAAATATTCTGTTAAGCTGATGTGGATGTTGGAGTGGTAACTATGCCGTGTGCCTGTGAAGCACTTGCTGTGTTACAAGATACTAGTTCTGGACTATAAAACCGTGTTTTGGAAAATATTCTCTCAAAATGTCCCATATGACACTAGTCTAGCAAAGTAAGAACTTTAAAAACCAAACATTCCCAGTCCCTTAATGAACTGAAACTCTCCAACTGGCCCATGTGGTGGTCTGGCCACTGCAAAACTGTTTACCTTTACTTCTGATGCAGAAATAGCAGAGAATAGCAAAAATGAAGGAAGTGGTAAGGCTAAGAAAAGAGAAGAAAGAAAATTCCAGACATCTCCAACTGAGGCAAACTAACCTCTAAAAGTGGGTGGTCACATTAGATAGTAACTGCTTTCCTGATATTTATTAGGACACTCAGAATTAGTCAGTGTAAAATACCATTGTCAAGTAATGCTACCTTGCCTTCTCAGCAAAATCTGTCCTTGGATTACCTAGGGAGATGGACGTCACTGAATTATTTCTCTTATCCATCTTCACAGAAAATAAATGATTCCTATAGTTGGTGACATTGCAGTCCACCATCAGTTAGGTGCAAGAAATCCTTATCCATCTTATGAAAGGATCCACTTCTACAATGACCACACATCCCTCCAACAGATAAACATGGGTGGCTGGAATGGAATACAAGACCTTCAGGCCTTTGGGGTGCTACTCAAAATCTAGCAGAAAGATCAGGCTGGACAGAATGGCAATGACTTGCCTTTATAGTTCACCACTTTGGAACAAGGTAGCTTAGCACTGTTATACTTAAAATGCCACCAGTAGTTTTCAAGTTAAATATTGACTTGAATGAACTCTCTTGCAGGAACATCTCTTGCCTGTCAGGTAGAGTTTCAAGCTTCTGGGGAGTCCCCTTGTTCAGGAAAACAACATTCTCCTATTGCTTTTGTTCTGCAAGCATCCTTGTAATTTGGAAGCAGGAATTCTTATTCCAGACCATTCTCCTCATGCAATACTATTACACAAAAAAAAAGTTGTTGGTTTTCATCTCTTATCGTATAGGCAGTACAAGGTCATAGCTTTCCCTTCAGCCCTGTAAGCCTCTCTGCAGTCAGAGAGCAATGGCACACTATGGTCTCTCTGTTTACTTCTGGACATCTTTACAGAGAAAAACGAATGAGGAAGAAGAGCCAAAAATATGGTAACTTTTCTTCAGATATTGAAAAGAATTTTTTAGAACATGCAAGTTTGGAAAGAGAAACACACAATCTCATATATTTCCGAAACTTCTCACTTTAAGTCCTAAAAAAAAAAAAAAAACCACAAAAAAATAACCCACTACCTCACCCTCCACTGTGAAGACTGCAGGACTTCACCATATGGGCAGGCTGCATGGTAAAGATTTCTGAAGATCTTCTTGTAAGAGATGGCTCTAAGTCATCCCAAGACCTACAGCTGACTGATGAAGGAGTGCAGGAGCACCTCAGAACAAAGTCTACCTGACATAGATGGGGCAGAAACAAATGGAAAAATCTAAGACATCAGAGCCCCAGATTTTTCACAACTTGGATGTGTGTCAATATTAAAGTGGAAAAAGTAAGAATTTGATAAAAAGATCTGATAGAAAAGCAAAAGGGGCATATGTGATAACTAACTGGATAAAGAACTAAAAGGGATAATCTAATTAAAGCTGATCCACATGGGTTTCTGGAAAACAGATCTTGTCAAGCTAACTTGATATCATTTTCTGATGTGATTACAAATGGGATTGCTAAGGGCAACCATCTTGATGGACGCCTCTAAGAAAACTGGCTTTGTACCATACCATAGTTTGACCGAAAAGCTAAAAAGCAGAAGAGATGGGATTCATCCACAGTAATTATAGCTGTCTAAAAGTCTGGCATCTTGTCTTAACTTCTCTATGTTCCCATTACAGTCAATGAAAAGAAAAAGGTACTGTCGGGAAGTGATTTATGATTTTTCAGATAAGTCCACTACATCTTTCTGTGAAGGTCTCCATCTCTCCACTGTCTATTAAGAGTTTAGAAAACTACCAACCATTAGAAGCTAATTTTTGGATGGCTAGAATTAGATGAATCAAAATGGCATCTTAAAACTACTTAAAAACTATGTAGCATATACATCTAAGCCACCATTATGTGATTGGGGAACAAGGCACTGGTATTGGAATTGGTTATTGCTTCCTAGACTATCTTTCACTTTTGTTAAAAAGATACCATTTTCACAATATTGGAAGATGACTAGAAGATGGAAAATAATGAAGATGACAGTTGGGTAAGGTGAGTGCAACCAGACATTATGTACTGCAGTATAGCTAAAAGGAAGGCCATGGATCAAGGAATGAGTATAATGAGACAGACTTAATGAGGGAGGACTCTACTCTGGGAAAAAGAGATCCTAAAGAGGAAGCAAGAATTCAGGAACAGAGACCATGACGAGTAACCAGATTACTATGAATTTCTAGAGTAGTGCAGTAACGAAAAGCTACTATGCTCGCCAGATGTACAAACAATAACAAATAGGAGTAAGGAGGTTATGTCATCTTACTTGGCATCAGTGAAATGACTAGTAGTTTCATTGGGTTCATGGTGTTGTTTCAAGAAAGATTGTGAAAAATTCCATGGATTATGAGGAAGCCAGGGGAACAATTACGGTATTAGGAAACATGTCTTACTGCAAGAGACTCAAAGCGCTCAATCAATTAACTTATCAAAGAGAAAGTTAAAGAATGATTTGATCACAGCCTACAAGTGCTTACCATAGGGAACAAAAATTTGATAACAGAATGCTCTTCAATCTAGCAGGCAAAGGCAGAACAAGATCCAAGGGCGAGAAGTTACTGCAAGACTAATTCAGTCTAAAAATAAGGCGCAATTTTTAAACAGGGAATAACTTGAAATAACTTGCCAAGAACTGTGATTTATTCTCCACCACCAGAAAATAGGTTTTAATCAACACTTAGTCATGTTAGAACTCTATACTTCTATTTCTAAGCTTATTAATACATTCATTCTGAGACTCTCAGAATGTTATTGTGGAGAAAAAGAATAAACATTGTAAGCTGGGAAGCGTTCACTGCAGTATTCATATACAGCCAAGAGATTTCCTTTCCATTCGATCACCAAGTCACAGACTCTCTACTGTGAAGCTTGCCTAACTGAAACACCTTCTTACTACTCCACACTGCAAACCTTTTTGATTAATGAGCACTAACTCAAAAGTAGATTGCACTAAAATTAGGAAGCAGGAAGAAATCATAATTTGCAATTATCCCTCGTAGCAATACCTCAATACAATACTTTAGAGTAATTTTAGGCGTACCATTGTTTTCCAAATGTAAAGGTAAAACACAAATCACAATATGGTAAAGATCTCTCAGTAGGCAATTAAAAATTAATCAGCTAATTAGATCAAATGAATGAGAAAATAAGGCTCAGGAAGACATCCATTCTAATTAACATAATATTAACTTACAAAAGACTTGTTCAGACAAAAAAAGATCATTTTTATTTCAAATATCAAACCAATCAATAAAAGGAAACAAACAGTTATTTCTTACCTTGTTATCCACATGACCAAAGCCAAAAGGAAATGACAGTGAGTCAACTGCCTGTGCAACTGTATTCATTTCTTATTATTTCTAATCTTGTTAGCTATTTGAATCCACAATTCACACTAACTTGTATTAAATTTATGGGGATTCTACCTATATTGTGCCTACTCTATACTTGCTGTGTCTCTTAAGAATCTTCTAGGTACTTAAAAATAAAACTAATGAGATCCAAAGTCTCACCTAGGTTTCTCCTCAGCTAGGTGATTCCTAACTAAAGCGCAGGGCTTTACTGTGGAGACAGAGGATGTTAAAATAAGAAAAAAGTGGAGGGATTCTTAAATCTGTGTCAGGGATGATAACATATACTCTCAAGGAAGGAAATAACATTATAGGACACCTTATTGAATAAACCTGACTGGTTAAGCGGAAAGGCTCAGGCAATCAGACAAGGAATTGGGCATGGTTGAACCTAATTAGATAGATTGCATAGATTAGAAATATCTGTAATTATAGGACAGTTCCTAAAATATTTTTTCAAATGTCAGATTATTCCAGCGATGACCAACCACCCCGACCTTCTGGTTGGAGTCACAGGACATATGCCACAGACTTTCGAGCACTCCAAGCAATTCAGCAGTTGGGAGACAACCATGATTCCCAGCACTCCAGTGCTCTGGCAACCATGACTCCCAGCAACTATGTGGGTGGTTCCCAGCACAACCCACAAGTACCGCATTTTGCAGCCCCTCACGGATCTCCTATGTGTCATCCAGATTCTTATTATCCAGTGACCCCTTTGCCAGGCCAACACAGCTTCCCTGCCCATCTCGTGACCCAGGCCTGGCTTGGGAGCAATCCTTGAACTTCTTGAGACTCAGTGCTACAGGCCAGGCTGCACACAAATGCATTATTTACTTTTGCGAAGGAAAAAAGAAATCTAGAAGGAGTATGTAATGGTTTAGAAGCAGGCTTTGCAAACCAATTCCACAATGAATGTATTTCACTTTGATCACCCCTTCTAGCCCATAACAGAATTGAGGCAGTATTTTGTTTTGCAGAAATTAGTACCTTCAAGACCAGCAGTGGATTTATTATTTCTGCTAGGGCTTGCACTTCCTTTCTGATCCACTGCTGTAAAATCCAGAGGGACAGAACAGCGCAGAAAATTACTGCGAAGATGTAGTGTGACATAGGAAGAGTCAGGCGCATTATGTGTGAACAATACAACAAAAGGAAAAGCCATCTGAAAATAAATGAAAAAATTAATAATCAGAAGGGTGTCTAATTCTTATCTGGGCACTTGTTTGCTCACTCTATGAATTAGGACCATCAGGTCATGGCGTATAAAGCTGGAAGGGACCCTGGGCCCAAACTCAGACCTGCTTGAAGAATGTCCCAAACCAACTGTTCTGGGGAAAGAAACAGTGCCACCAGAAAACAAGTGAGGCATCATAAACATATTTTTTCTCTTGCTTCATTCCTGAAACTAGGGCTCCATGACCTGGGGCCAAACCTCCATATCCACTCCAAGCTTGGTCTCGTCACTGAAACCAATAATGGCAGTTAGGTCACACAGGGCAGTGGTCCTATAATGCAGGCATCAGGTACTGGTCAGAGACTTCAAACCATTGTGCAGAGATGACAAAACTGCTGTTAGGCAAGAGTAACTTCCAATCACCCCAACATTAAAACCAGCAGCACTACATGCTGTGTAATGAGAGTCACACACGCACATGGAACAGAGAGACTTCGTTGTTATGCATTTCCATGTAAACTGTGGCTTATAGTTAATGGGATACAGGCTCGAAGGATAATGTATAGAATTTATAAAATGAAAACCTCAAAAAAAGCACTTTGGTAACAGAAATTGTTTTTTCAACTGCAAGCTATGAACACTTGACATAAAAACAGTCTATCCAGAAATCGCTGAGTATGTTGGAGAAAAATGGAGAATACTGCACTTGGAGAATTTCATACCAGTTTGATCACTGATTCTTCAGTAAGCTATTTAGGACTGCAGGCTAAACATTCTCCTGGAACAGATGTATCAATCAAAAGCTAAGCCTACTTTAAATAAATAAGCAGTGCCTATTTTCTTCTCCAGAATGCTTCATCAAAAAGCTGTCTTCTCTGGCCATGCACTGCTTTGTGCTTGGTAGCTGACAAAATACTTCACTGATTTACACTGTAGCATGTGTGAGTTTTAGCAAGTCGAGGTCTCAAATACAGGTCAGTTTTTGTCACTGATGAAAGAAATCATCTACAGGATATATAGCAGATTAATATTTGTCAGACTTTCCAAACAAGCCAGAAACCTATTCTTTCCTGTTCTTTAAAAAACCCTCTAACTTGTTTTCCTATAAGGAATAAAAAAAATTCCAGAAACTAAGAGAGCAGAACAGAAAACCTATTTCTCACTCCTTGATAGCCTGGAGCGGTAATGCAGCAGGATCAACAGATTAAAAAAATAAAAGGGAAAGAAAAGCAAAGAAAACCTTGCTGCTGTAATTTCTACGAACAGTTTTTGATCCTGCCCTTATTTATATCTTCTCTTCATGTATAAGCAATAGGGTAGCAGTGGGTACATCTCAGCTGGGAGAATCACTCAAAATGCATGTCCTCCTTGGTACAGCAAACAACTATAGTATGGACATGAGTGAAAAATAGTGGAAAGCTCTGGAAGCTCCTTGTCAGCAGGACAAATGCAGCGAGTGGAGGGGGAAGGGCTGCCTCAAGACTCCTCCTGGTCATTCCATGGTGCAAGCCTACCCAGTGTGACCCAGCACAACACAGAGATGTCTGGATTATTGTACCTGTGCTTGAAGAAGAAGCTGTTGAGCTGCCTCCAGGCAGCAGTGCGCTGAAGCTAACTGGCCCAGCTAAGATTTAAGGCAGAAGTTCTACAAACAGCAGTCTCCACAGTCTTGCACAACCGTGATTCATCTCCTCAATGCAGTTCACCCTAAGCACTGGAGAACAGCTGTGGAATTAAGCCTACCTTTTAATAAATACCTAATTGAAGGCCCTCATGGTGACTACCTCCAGCTTTTTGCAAGGGGTCTGAACCTCCAGGGCTCCCTACAGACCTCTGTGACTTGTAGCCTGTTCATTTGACTGACCTAATTCTTCTAAATGGCTCACCCATTTTGGCTGACAATTTCCTCTAAATGCCCAGACACCAAGCAATGGAAAATTTCCTTTAAATGCCAGTTAATGAGCAATGGAAAATGTCATCACGATGAAGTTATGCAGGTACCTAAGTGCTCTGCTGGATCAGGCCTTTGTGAGCTACATTATAGTCTCACATTTGATGAGATTTTCTGAGTGTGATAAACAAACTAAGATGAACCTCTATGATAAGAAAAAAAAAGAGATATATGTAAAATATTTTTAAAGCGTCTATGGATCTTGGATGGCATGGTGGAGAGAAAGAGGAAAACAGAATGCAAAAGCATAAACTAGGCTATGCTTGTGTAAATTACTCTGACATTTAATAACTCTCTACTAAAAATTCTCAAGCAAGGCTACTTCAGATATTTTTAAGGTCATGTATCATTTACTGTCTAGGTCAATTTATGCATCAGCAAAAACTGCTGCAAACCCTTCTGGACAGCACTTTCAAAATAAAGGTATATGTAACTGTTTTGGCCATATTTTCCTCACCAGTTTCTGCTCTGTGAACATTTCACCTTGGAAAATTAAAGTAACATTCTATAATAAGTGAAGTGAGTGTGATATTTCAAGGCAAGCCAAGGACAAGCTTTGTAACTGTGCTATCAAAATGCTATTAATAAAAGCAAAAATACACGCACAATGCCTGTGTTCCCCTATGGATGGAAAAAATTATTGTCCATTAAGTTAACATTTCAGATACATGCTTAGTTTTTCCTAAGGTCCCAAAGAAGGCAACAAAACACATTATCTCTTGCTGTTAACTGGTATAAACTACCTGTTATCAGGTAGTGCACTATTTTAGTAAACACTCCAAGGCTTCTTAAGAGAACAGATGGATGAGTAGGATTTCTGGGAGGAAAAAAGGTGGAAAACTGTGGCTAGAATATTCTACTTTCATACTTAGGTTTTATACTAGTGTCTTAGTTTATTTTTGTTTTGGGTCCCCAGGGTTGTATTTATAAATGCATCTTACATTAAGCATCTAAATTCACTTCTCTGTTTATACAGTTCCCCTCACTGCCATATCCAGTGGCTCCGTGGTTATCCCCAGGACAACCCATGCTGCAGTAAGTACTATGATCTCCTTTTGACAGACGTGAAGCCAGACATACCAGGGAATGCCTATGCAGCATGAGGCAGTGCGGCAGAGAAACATCCATGCTAGCTCTGAATGGGCAAAGCTGACTGGAAGGTATCAGACACCTAAGTTACCTTGCTCGGTGCCCCTTTGCACATGTCTGAGCGTCATCAAGACACACTCTGCAGAAATACGCGACAAGGCTGAGGGTAGTCTGCACCATGCAAGGAAGCATGGCTAGAGACTCTTGTTCTTGGGACCACTGAAATTTCCTGAAGGCTGCCGCACAACTGTAGACTGAATGTAGCAATGTTATAATCTTGGATACATTTTGCTTTTGTTAACATTTGCCTTTGTGTTTTGCTTTTGTACACAACCAGAGAAACAGCAGGTTCTCACAAGTTTAGAGAGCCTGTGGCTTTTCTCCATACCTCTCTTGCCAGAAGTCTAACTGCAGAAGCAGAGAGACTGTCACCTGTTTGTTTTATTTCCTTAGGTAGATAGTATAGGTGGCTACATACACTCTAACTGTTCCTTCCCTAGGAGAAAGCATGTTTACCTTTAAAGTACCATGTAATTGTACTGAGTTGCAGAGTTTGTTCCCACATCATTTTTAAAAACAAATTATCCAAGGAACATATGGCTTGGAGAATTTGCCTTTTCACCTGGTCTCAGGTGATAAAAATGCACACACACGTGTTTTCACTGGAGACAAATTATGAGCACATCTGTGTGTTTTGTTTACTTATTTTTCAGTGCTTAAAAAGAAATCAATTTTGAAATGAGAATGTAGTTTGGGAACAAAAAAGCCCAAGATAGCTCACTTACTTTGAAAATATCACAGAGCATTTAAAAACCTGCTGGGAAAAGGCAGTATTTGTCAAATTAATTTCATTATTTATTACAACTTCTGTCCTCTCACAAATCTGGATATTTTCACTGAAATCACTATTAAGATTTTCTCATTTTCCAGCCCTAAGAAGAATGAAAGATGAACTATAACATAAAGTCAGTTCTCCTTGTTAGTTACATTGATGCGATGTCAGATATTTTGAAAAACCTCACTAATGATACATATGCTTTCCAAGATAAAAATGCTCACTTTAAAGGTCTGTGCTAAAAGAACTTTAAAAAGGAGCTTTTTTTCGCTCTTATTTTCAGTGCTTTCATTAGACCAATGGGAAATTCTTGGGAAACCTCTCAGATATTCCGCATTTATTTCATTTCATTTTAGATTCTTGCCTTGTAAAATACAGTGAAAAGTTCTCAGGCAGTTTATAGTACTATTAAAAACTAAACTACCTTGATTATTCATTCAATCTCCTCCATTATTTATCCCTCTTGATTTGAATGTAGGACTCACAACTGCAGCACTAGGAGTTTGCTGTGAGTCCCTGGAACACAGCCTCACCACAATTAGCCATTGATCCAGCTGCTCGTACCATGACAAGGGAACGTGCACTCCCTCCTCCTTGAGGCTACAGCTCCACAGAGAAACCCTTCAACATCACACACTTCTACCACTACATTTCTTAACTTAATAAACAGCATCAACTCACAGCTAAGTTCTTAAGCTGCAATGAGATACACACACTTTTATTCATTAGGGAAGTGGGGGTTTTTCCATCATGAACCTATTCAGCTTTCCTGTACGTGCAGATTTTTTTTTTGTTTTTTGGCCAACTTTTGGTAATGCAACTTTGCACACGCTTAAATTGATGTAGCAAGATCTCTCATGCAGAACTAGATACACGTTAAATGTCCTTTTTTTTTCAAAATGCTTTTACTGTATGAGTAAAACCTCACTGTGTGAAAGACCTGTGGCAAAATATTCACATTTTATGAAGAAGGTTAGTGAACAATGAGCATGGAGAAAGGAAGAAATCAAAGGCGGCGCTGCAAAATTCATAGCACTCAGTGAATATGACAGATGTCACTTAATTTTAATTATTGATGATGGTATTTCAGACTATGCTTGTTAACATAGAGGAGTAAGAAAGCAGACCACTTTACAGTGCCCAGCTGCTAAAAGGTCACTAGGAAGTGGTAGGAGACATCAAGATTTTAGTAGCACTTTCTAGTAGTGTGTTGATTTAAATGTTTTGTTACTCCTCAAGTTGTATCTACCACTACTATAAAAAGACAGAGTTTCTTCTAGGTATCCATTTTAATTGGAAACAACGAGCAAGTAATCTACATTGCACCTATAGCGTAAAAAGTCCAGGTAAGCCATTTCTGCACTTGCCTCATGCATTACAGCTTTTAATTACTATGTTGCAAACCAGAGGTCAAAAATGTGATGCATACCTTCACCACAGTTTGTACTGATGCACAGACCTGCCCAGGTCAGTATGATTACAAGGTAGTAACCATGTTCAGATGTCTATGATGGATTTTGGAGCCTAATTCTTGACCCATTTTTTCAGTCTTGTCTCTGATTTATATTTGATAGATATGACATAAACAAGTTGATTATTCAAATGTCATAACTTTCTGTGATTAACTGTGATACTTTAACCATGTCTATAACACAGTTTCTCTGTCTAATACACAGCACTTAATTTTTTCCTTGTTAAAAAGTCTTCTATGGGCTTTAATTACACTCCTGAGAATGGAGAAGTGAAAAAACATATTGTTTGCCTGAGGCCTCGGGTGGAAAGAAAAGGTTTCACGGCTCAGGAATCGCTCTTTGGTGACCTGAAAACTTCTCATACTCCCGATCCTAGACTGAAATCCACTGCTCACATCTTATAAATGAAGTGTGATTCCAAAGTACTCCAAATCGATTAAATGAAAACCAGGCAGGCAACCAATATACAAGTAGTTCACTCCTTGACCCTATATGCTTGGTAGATATGTTTATACATTTACATTTAGTGGCTCAGGGAGGAAATATCCACCTTATGATGTAATACATACATGTGTTTGCATTTATATTGTTTTAAATAATGATGTAATATCACAGTCCCTCAGGAACCTCAGGTTAATTTCTTACCTACCAAATTTGGCTTCTGTAAGTCTCTCTTTGGCAGCCCCAATTCCCATGCTGGGCTGAAACGGTTTAGGCCTGTCTGGGTTTGTTTTCTCTTTAAGGACACTCACTGCACACCCCTCTTCTGGGCCCCCGAGGACCCCAGCTGAGGCCTGGACTACCACACAGCTGGTGGGACAGCGG
>NW_010555367.1:0-202 GCF_000687285.1 Phaethon lepturus | reverse complement strand
GGGGGGGGAGGAGCCACAGGTGAATTGAGGGTGCGAGGCCGCCTCAGAGGAACAGGAAGCGCCTCAGGGACACGAGGCCACTTCAGGCCAGGCCCCGCCAGAGGGTACATCCAGCCCCTCTGCCGGCGGCGGACTCAGCCTTTCTTTCACTGAACTACTAGACTACAGGTTTTGAACGCCTAACTCCGAGGGCAGCCCACAG
>NW_010555366.1:0-4820 GCF_000687285.1 Phaethon lepturus | reverse complement strand
TTATTATTAAATTATTTTGTTTAATTCCAATATGCATGTATTAATTTTTTTCCCTGCAGATTTCATTTCTGGCTTCTGCTTACATAAGCCAACATCTCTCAGAGGAAAGATGCTCTGCCCTTGCATCTGTTACCCATTACCTTTACCTCTGCCAGTTCAGCTGGATGCTTATTCAGGTTGGTCTCTGAGTCTTTCTCACCCCTTCCCCAAAACATCTGTGAATGTAACTGATACATAGATTGTGTTTCTATTATATTGTAGTGTACGTATCTCTGCAAATGCAATGCTACTAGAGAGGCAAAACATTAGATGGTCTTTATTAAGCCTAGAGTGTTACAGCTCCAAGAGTAAATGTTTGAACCTTAGAAAGACTTTTTCCACTAATATCCATTACAACTCTGTAAGAATTTCCACATCTTACTTCATCCTGTAGAAGTTACTGTCTCAAAACACTGAAGAACTGCTTTATTAGAGTTATTAACTTTTCTAGGCATCTCTTACTTGGTCTTTTGAAACAGTCTCTTACAGGTGAAATGTAAGTGTAAACTACACTGTAATTTTTTGAGTCAGTAGCATTTTAGTCACTAGAATTGTGTAATATGACAAACAAACCTTCATAAGTTAGCATTAAGGAGTACATACATTCATAAATATTGCCAGAATTTTCATAGAATCATAGAACTGTTTAGGTAGGAAAAGACCCTTAAGATCATTGAGTCAAATAGTAAACCTAACACTGCCAAGTCCACCCCTAAACCATGTCCCTAAGCACCACATCTACACATCTTTTAAATACTTCCAGTGATGGTGACTCCACCACTTCCCTGGGCAGCCTGTTCCAGTGATTGACAAGCCTTTCAGTGAAGAAATTTTTCCTAATACCCAGTCTAAACCTCCCCTGGCGCAACTTGAGGCCATTTCCTCTCGTCCTGTCGCTGGTTACTTGGGAGAAGAGACCAACCCCCACCTCACCCACAACCCCCTTTCACATGTTTGTAGGGAGTAATGAGGTCTCCCCTCAGCCTTCTCTTTTCCAGGCTAGGGGCAAAATCCCAGTTCTCTCAACTGCTCTTCACAGGACTTGTGCTCTAGACCTACACCAGCTCTACACCAGCTTCACTGCTCTTTTTACACATTATAGAACAGTAAATGGTGTAAAAACCAATTGAACTAATGTGGGAGACCATGAACAATCAAATTTGTTATGGAAAATTACCAGTTGTGTGTTAGTCAAAATAACAAGCTGTGAGGTTATTTGGAAAATACATTATCATGCCCTCATTTAGAAAGGTATATTTAGCCCTAGAACATGAATTATGCCATTTATTTGTCTCTTATTTTAATAGTATATGTGCACAGCACATTTATTATAGCATACAGCTTTATATATGCAGCTCCATACATGAGCATACAAATCCTGCAATATGAGGTTGTCAGACCAAACCGAGAATTGCAAATTAGGCTATACCTAAATACAGCTTTCTCTCCCAGTGACATTCATGTGGCATCTGGCATTTTCCTGGGATTATGCCAGGCTCACTTCCATTGGGCACCTTAGTAGCCTTTCTAACAGCTCTGCCATGCTTGTTGGTCTTAGCAAACTACAAGTAGGTGGTCTGTCATGTACAATGCTGCTGCAACTGCTCATAAAAATGGAGCAGGGATCTAAACTCCTCTGTCTCTAGTGATACTAATAGTCTTTTAATTAATTTGGTTTTTCCTGAATTTATACAGTTAGCAAGATTAAGTATTCTCTCTAGTGAATGTTGCTTTCTACCATCTCAATACAGAAATTTTTCTGCTGTGCTTCTCCTTCACCTAGCTTGGCTTATGACTTTCTCTTAGGTTAACTAACCTAAACTATTTTGTGAGCGGTAAATTATATTGTTATTCACAGATGCTCATTCACTTCATCCCTAAGTTGCTTCAGATCTCTTAAATGTTTACTATTTTGGACAGACAGATTAATGCTTTTAAGTTGCTCTTTTGCTGGAATATTTCATGATTTGGCTGCTCAGTGTTTGATAGTTTGATAGTTTGCAATCTTCCCATCCTATCCATTTCACATTAAGTTGCAAAAGTAGTCCCATTTTGAGTGTTTGCTCTTCCAACGATTAATCACTTATAATTACAAAAAATTGCATGGCTGTTAACAGTTGGTAATTTTTATGGCTGTAGTTGAAATCCATTGTTATTTTTGTTGGAGTAGACTTTGGCCAGCTCCTAAAAACTCGCATGTCCCGTTGCATTTAGTGGAGCCTCAGTCTTGTGTTAGTCAAGAAGACTCTTCATGCAAATCTGAGGAGATAAGGGTGCTCAAAGAGGGAATCCTGTATCGCCTGCTGAGTGAAGAGCTGACAAGAGCTGCCAGGAGTAAAACTGAGAATGAAGTGCATTTCCCCTTTTTGTAGGTGCAGGTCTTCAGCTGTGAATAATTCCTGAAGTTTGAAAGACCCAAAGGGAAAGAAATAATCTGAAACGTACATCAACCCAGCCCTCAGCTTCAATTTACTCCTCTTGATTGAGGATATGTCCTAAATTTATATTTCTCATTGCAGAGTTGAGAAGGCAATGCCAGGGCACTAAAGGAATGCTTGGGACACCTCTGTGCTTGAATTAGTCCACACCACAATATTAGCAAAGCTTGTGGATCCAAGGGAAAACCAGACTGATTTGGGAAGTCTAGATGCTACTGTGGTCTAAATGGCAGATGTAAATGCCTAGGAAATGGATGTTCGTATTTCTCAGTATGGTATGCTTAATACATATGACTTGATTTGGAAGGCAGAATTAATAATGTATTTATACTAATGGGACTTAAATACTTCTGCCTGGGAAACAGCAAAAATAAGCTAAACAGGTTCCTTATCACTCATGCAGTCACTGCCCTCTGTGAAGCCGAGTAGCATAGTGCATATGCTTGATCACTGACTTATTTTATACAAATCTGCTAGTGTCAGTCTTGACCACTGCATACAAACATGGGTGAATGGGATAATGAAGTGCAAGAAGTGTGCAGATATGTGCAGGTATGTGGAACTGAAACATCCAGAAATT
The DNA here is from genome assembly GCF_000687285.1 of Phaethon lepturus. Classification (NCBI taxonomy): domain Eukaryota; kingdom Metazoa; phylum Chordata; class Aves; order Phaethontiformes; family Phaethontidae; genus Phaethon; species Phaethon lepturus. The sequence continues at coordinate 1,763 of NW_010555366.1, read as the reverse complement.
CTCGACAATTTTAAGGGTCAACAGTGTTGGAGCAAAATTTCCAGGCAACAAAAGTCTATAGGAAAACATAGATGTAACAGTACAGTTGGACCTATATAGATTCAATTCTGTAGCACAGATCAAAGATCTTCACTTTCTGGACTCAAGGACAACTACCTTACCTTTTTGTCCTAATCGTTCCATCTTCTGCATATTGCTACGTGTAGTAATTATACTTCGCATTTTATCATATTTTAATAGTGGTTACAACAAAATCTATAGCTTCATATTCTAATTCTTTTCCATTTTTAGCTTCTTGTATTTGTAGGCTTACATTCAGTATCAGTATTTGTACTACAGACATAGCTACTACCCAGACATTGACTGAAATGCAGAAATGGAAGGGTCCTCGGAGATCACTTGGTCCATTTTCAAAGTCAGAACAAAGGCCACATCAAATCGTCATTACTTGTATGATTGTCACTGTCCCTTCATCTTGTTTCTTGGCTATAATGGGAAGATTTTTGTAAGTTGCAGAATGTTGATAACGTTACCCAATTTTATAAAGATGAGGCTGTCTTGACTGCAGAAGGGAAGGAGTAAGCAAGGTGCAAATGACTCTGTGCCCACAGAGTGAGCTTAGCCTGAAAATTTGCCTTGTACTAATGTCTGAAATTCAGAATTCTACATCCTGACAAATGACCCTTCAAACAAATGTATGTTGCTACAGCATAAGCTGGCATTTTCAAAAGCAGACTGCTCTTTTATCTTAGGAGCATACACTAAAGATGCCTTTCTGTATTCAGTTGTTCTTCCCATGACAAATCTGTAGTATGACAACCATTTATCAGGAAAAATAATTTTCTTCTTTTAGCAATTTCTAACTTGTTACAAAAAAAAAAAGTTACAAAAAAGTTAAAAACAGTCTTTTCAGAAAAATAAAATTTTGTAATTGTCAATTGCCAATTCTGACTTTGGGTAAAATTATGGGAAAAGGTGGACTCTTTGTACTTTTTTAAGCCATTGCTACAGTGGAGTAAATCAACAGCAAAAGTGGCAGTTCAATAAGCAAACCAGAGTGAATATCATGAGCTTTCTGTCACCCGTACCTAAATCCTTCTCTGTGGATTTAATGGCACCTTAAATTTTCTGTAATTTATTGCAGACTTGTAAATAAGTTTGGTGCTTATTTTTAAGAATTATTTCTGGACTGCCTAACAGCTGAAAAAGGAATTCTATGAAAGCATGCAACAATTCTGAAAATGAAAGCTGTGGCCATTCCCAAAAAGAATGAAGAAGAGAAATAGAAGTTTTCTCACTGAGTTAGGAAATACTTTATTTAAAGTATTTTGCAGCACATGCACAAGTCTATGGGGCCTGACAAGACACTTCCCAAAGTCCTGAGGGAATTGGCTGAGGTAGTTGCCAAGACACTCTCCATGATATTTGAAAAGTCCTGGCAGTGCAGTGAAGTGCCTGGAGACTGGAAAAAGGGAAACATTACACCCATGTTTGAAAAGATTAGAAAGGAGGACCCTGGGAACCACTGACCCGTCAGCCTCACCTCTGTGCCTGGGAAGATCATGGAAGAGATCCTCCTAGAAGCTATGCTAAGGCACATGGAGGGCAGGGACATGATTCGAGACAGTCAGCATGGCTTCACCAAGGGCAAGTCCTGCCTGACCAGCCCAGTGGCCTTCTATGATGGAGTGACATCATCAGTGGACGATGGAAGAGCTACCAATGTTGTTCGTCTGGATTTCTGTAAGGCCTTTGACATGGCC